>NW_027112419.1:1112790-1131016 GCF_000696795.3 Halyomorpha halys | reverse complement strand
ATATTGATAAATTAATATAAAAAACTAAACATTTGATTTAACGACATTAGTTACATTTTCAAGAGTTTTTCGTTATTTTTTGGAAAAATGCTATTACTTCATATCTGAATGAAGGGAGACCGAAATTTATTCAATGAAAATGATATGGCAACTAACTCATAACCACACTTTACAAAAACATCGTTGTCTAATCATTACAGTTCATACACAGTTTTGTCTCAAAAAGTGTTTAAAAAACTTAAATTCGATTTCTAAAATCTCTTGACCCAACAGGTCATGCAGACAACTATTGGTTCCATCAGAATGGTTTGGGAGCAGAATCTTCGAATCGAAGTATCAAGGAGTTCAATACTGAAGAAGTGTCCCACATCACATCTCCTCAACGTGGTACGTTATTTTACTAGTATTAAAAGCATTTCATTTTAAGTATTTAAACGTTGAGGAGAAATACTAAAAAAAATAAATAAAAATTTATTTTCGATCATTTATAAACATAATACCAACAAGTAATAAATATAAACTCTTAACAGACAGATGATTATATTACGAATTTCCAAAAATACGCCATAAATAGACGCAGGACATCCTCTCCAATCAAGACTGGAAGGACGATATCATTTCGTATTGCAAATTTCCTTTGTCCTAAATGAGGAAGAGGCATGTATAATTCATCCTGCGAACATAGAGCGGATGCGAATTAACTGACAGCAACACAATTAAAATGTCAGCCGGCTTGTGTCCCAATATTGCTCTTCGCGGCACTCATGTCAATCGATATGTGACCCCTCACAATCGAGATCGCATAACTTATCGAGATTTAGTATCAATTTATGTAGAGGGGGTTTAAATTTATTTTAGAATTGTTTATTGCTTTTCGGGATAGCCGCCAAACAAACAAGTCTTGTAAATAGGAGTCTTACTAACAATACTACAAAGTTAATTGAATTTGTTTTCTAAATCGTATATAGGTAAATAAAACTAAGAGGAAAATATAATATGTATAATAAATACACCATCATATTAAAATAAGCAGCAAAAAAAAAAGGTAAAATCACATGGCAGATTAGGTTACAATATGCTTTAAGACATCTGTCTTACACAGTCTTATTTATTGCAAGGAATAAATTTCATTTTCTTGTTTGTTTCGTTTTTATTTTTTTTAAAGTATAAATCGAGTATATGATGAGGTTACATTATACTTTAAAAACTATTTCGCAACAATTTTATTAATTTCAAGAAATACGTTTTATTTTATTGTCTTGTATGTTTTATTTATGATTTAAGTCATGTAATAAATTAAAACAATCATTTTTGAAAGAAAAAAAATCTCAGCATCAATCCTCACATACAAATCCAAGTAGGTAAAATAAATCTTTCTTTTTTTCATCCCTCTGCTCTCGGCACGTTTCGGACGTTACTTACCTGCTACTGAACGCCTATCATCATCATAATACTATCTCAAAAACTTTCTTCGTTTTTTTGTTGAGTGAATATCATCATCACTATCATTACTATCATCTTATGCTTGAATATTTATTTTTTTTATTGACTGGAGAAGATGGTCGGGGGGTGCGGTCAGCAAAAAACAACATAAATAAACAAAAAATTATTTATTAAATAAAACCAAAAAATTGTATCCAATACTGTCTCAACACTTTATTTCTTACTAGTCCAACGTTTCGGCTATTCCAGCCATCTTCAAGGACATCTTCAATACAAATCTCCTCCTCACATTAATTCATAATTTTTATTGCAGGCTATTCTGCCCAGGTCATTTTCTTCATTCTAATTTTAAACCTATTTATTTAAAATTTAAAACCATTAATATTTATTTTTCTCTATAAAATTATCAACAATATAAAATATACCACCATAAAACAAACTCTATTTTATATTGTTGATAATTTTATAGAGAAAAATAAATATTAATGGTTTTAAATTTTAAATAAATAGGTTTAAAATTAGAATGAAGAAAATGACCTGGGCAGAATAGCCTGCAATAAAAATTATGAATTAATGTGAGGAGGAGATTTGTATTGAAGATGGCTGAAATAGCCGAGACGTTGGACTAGTAAGAAATAAAGTGTTGAGACAGTATTGGATACAATTTTTGGTTTTATTTAATAAATAATTACCTTGTCTAAAAAAAAAAAAAAAAAAATTTGAAATAATATTATTTAAAAAAATTATTTATTTATGCCAACGTTTCCACCTGAGTTTCAGGTCTTCATCAGGGCTATAGAAGAAAATAGATAACCATCATTTAGAGAAACATAAAACTGAAAAGAAATAGTATACAAACAAATTTGGAATCATACACAATATTGAATTGAATAATACAAAATAATTGATGGATGATAATGGAGTTAGACAGTATCAGATTGATTACAGTGAAAGATGAAATACAATATTATGTAGTTATGGAGATATGTATAATATAAGATTTTTTTTACATTTCACACGTTTTATGTTTTTAAATCCTTAACTTTACTTCTATTTCATCATTTTAATTTTTAATCAACTGTTTTGTCTTAATGGTCTTTCTTGACAGTTACGTTTCTAGTGAATCCTTTGTCCTTCCGTCACTCACTCTACCGTGGCTTTCTACAAATCAATCAGTTTTAGCCAAGATTCCCCTCTAGAAGGTAAGTTTATTCTCTCGTTGTCTTATTTCTTACATTATTGATTTCCCATTCTCCATATTTCTTCCTCTACCTTTTGCCTAATTTTAAAAAATTGATTTTACGCTTTATTGATCTAACAAAAAAAAAATGTTAATACTCACACTGTTTATTCATATATAAGTCACTCACCCATTGTATCATATATTTCATTTTCTGTCATATTGTTCAATTTGTAGATTCAAATTTGTTTTTCATAATATTATATTTCATCTTTCACTGTTATCAATCTGATACTGTCTAATTCCATTGTCATCCATCAATTATTTTGTATTATTCAATTCAATATTTTGTATAATATTTTTTTTCAGTTTTATGTTTCCCTAAATGATGGTTATTTGTTCTATAGCCCTGATAAAGACCTGAAACTCAGGTCGAAACGTCGGCATAAATAAATATTTTTTTATTTATTTATGTTTTTTCCCCGACCATCTTCTCCAATCACTAATATACGGTCAACTACCTACACCTCATTTATTTTTTTAAAATATGTCTGTTTAAATGTCTATCTGAAACTCGTCTTCACTACTGCTTATATCACGAGACTCACTGTTGATTAGTTGTTTTGCCATTTTTATAGAAAATGAATAAAAGCAATGGTTTGGAAATTATTAATGGTTAATCACGAAATCATATCACTGTCTTATTACTGCCGAGTAATACTTGAATATTTATACAACGAAAAATACGTAGTTTTTTTTTAATTTAAAAAGAACAACAAATATGAAAGTGCCAAACTCAAAATCTATCACCGTAAAGTATTAATTTTTGTTCTGAACAATTCGATTAAAAGTTTAAAAAACATTTAACAAAGTCATTAATACATTACGTGTTATATAAAATAGTAAAATTTGTTTTATTCAAAATAATCAATACAGTAATTGAACAAAAAAAATTTTCGATTGAAAAATATTATAATAAAATATCTCTATGACAGCAGTCCACTTTTCATATTAAAATTTCCACTGAACCTTTAACTGTATTAATTTGAATGAATATCATTCATGTCAAATATAAGTTATTAATGAACGCTAGGAATTCAAAACAGATACATTTGAATTCGCTAATTAAGTGTTACAATTGTTGTCCATCGTGAAAAATTGGAAAGATGATATTAAAATAGGAGATTAAAATAAATAGTGCATGCATAAATTATGCAAGCTGATAGATACTGACAAAGTAATAAAATTAAATATATGAATTAATTTTGATAGATAAATAATGTTGCAAATAAGCCAATTTCTGTTTTCTAAATTATTACTAAAGAGTACTAATACTGTATACAGACTAACTTAAATTATACATATTTATTTAAATTATCTAAAACGATGAATAACAATAACTTTTTCTTAAATAAAAAAATTTTGTATTAATTTATTTCAGTGAATTGATTATTTACTTACCGTAAAATAATAACTTACATTAAATAAAATTATTGTGATGTAATAATAACCTAATGTATAATTAATTTATTTTAAATCCCATAATGATCGTTATATTAATTAAATTAAATTAATAACTTGTTGATCCACGAATTTTCCAACAAACAAAATTGAATTTTTTTTATTTCTTTTTTTATAACGGTTCAAAAAAAGACATAAAAAAATATCTGAAAAAAAAAAATGCGGTCTTCATTCCCTTCACACTCCAGCTATAATAGCATGTGATTTAAAACAACAGAAGAAAATTAAATGAAAACAGAAAATTCGCTTCCCCCAGATTCGAGATTCCAGAATGCCCAACAAAAGTGTTTTTATGTTGAGGACAATATTATCTGTTAAAATATAGTATTTAAGTGTCTATAAACATGTTGTAATAAATTAAAAAATGACATTTTATACATTGGAACATGGATATTTAAAATATATTAATAGAAAACTATACCTCATAAGCCGGCGAGTAAGAATTAAAGCAGCATCTGGACTCACCTAAAAAAAAAATAATAATAATTAAATACAAATAATCTGAAGAAAGCACCTAATAATTATGTTGGTTAATAATGCAATATTATTTTTTCTACATGTTAATAATTGTGTAGTTAACATCTTTTACTTTTATTTCAGTTGTATTTTAAACATTTCAAGATAATTTAAGTTATTATTTAATAAATACATTAAATTGTCTGTCATTATTTCTTATATTTGTATAAATCATTCTTATATTTCTTCATGTATACATACAATGCAAGATTCTACGAAGAATTAGACAAGGTAGGAATTTAATAGTTTTGTTTAGCAATAAAGTTGAACTTCGAATATAAAAAGAAGAAAGTTAAAATTTTATATTATTATTAACTTTAGTTATTTAGTTTACTCATCAACTTGCTAGATTTAAATGAGAATAGGTTACGAGAATTGCCAAAGGTGCCTCGTCCAGCACATTTTCAATCTTTTGAGCTAGTTTTCATTATTGGATTCAATTGGTGTAAGTTACTCATTTCACTACTTAATGCGATTCACATAAAGTAAATTCAGCTACTTGAAACATTAAAGTAACTTAAAATTCTTGTATAATAATAATATTATAGGTTTATTTTATTCTGAAGATAGTCGGTGGGCGTGGTCATAAAGGAATATAAAATAGTTAACAACTATTTATTTCCCTACATTTCGTCCAGCTTAGCAGGGCTTTATCGAGACTATTTTTTGTTCCATTTCGACCCCCCCCCCTGACCATCTCCTTCATATAGTTTATTTGATTCATTTAATTTTATTTATTCCATTTAAGCGTCCATTTGCTACTAGGATAATATTGTAGAAAGTTTTCAAACCGAATAGAAATAAAATATTACTCCCAGAAATAGGTTGTATAAAGTAAGTACATAATTGGGTAAATATCTGGCCGTCGAGAGTGATTCCGACAAAATAACCTCCTTGCACAACCGATGGTCTAGTAGTAACCCTTCCTTACGAAGTATTACACCCCTTACTATCTCCAAGATAAGATTGAGCCTTTCCAATTTGAAGTCACTGACCTCAGGCATGGTTTAGTCCAATTAATTTAATTAGTTTTAATTTCAGGTGGAATTTTTTGAAACGATTATTAGATATTAATGAAAAATTTAATCTCTTTAAAATGATTTGTTTATGAAATATGTTCGGTCATATTAGAACTTTTTTGGTATTAAAGTACTTGCATACCATTTACTATTTTAACTGTTCGCTTATCTGTTTTTGTATTGAATATTGATTGAGTCTGGTCTCATTCGTGTTTAGCGTTTGAGAAGAAGTTAGTAACGGGACCTTTCGGTGAAAAATAGTCATTGTGGTGTTACTAATACACCTGTAAAAATCATTCCCATGAAGAACAGTCCATATTTTCATATACCTAGTAGTAGCTTGATTTCAATTTCTGACAATAGAATATCCAAGAAAAAATCCAAAAAAAAAAATACGCAAAATTATATAACATTCCTATCTTGATCTATCTATAGCTAATAGTTATAATGCCACCCCTAACCACCCCTTTTCGAACCACAGACATCGGATTTAAGTGATCGAGACAATCTGGGAAAGGTTAGGTCACAAAGGAGTCCCTTGGGAAATCCCACAGCCGGAGTGGGTAGCTGATCCCCTGTCTATGGTCCCTTCGTAGTCCTCGGCATTTGTAGATTACCCGATTGTTTTAGCCCTTCGAGGGTTGTTTCTATAGGCATTTAATCTAAGATTTAGTGAAACGCCGCAATGATTTCTGATTTTAGTCATAGAGTAGTAAAAACAATTTCAACACAAATTGACCATTATTATTGTTATTTACATTCATTAGTACCAGGAAAATTCAATCCATAGTGCACAGTGTTATATCCTTTCTGGAAAGGAAATTGTTATTTGTGTGATATTCACGCTTTCCTCAAAACATCTCTCAATATCAACTTTAACCTGTAATTACTTATTATTCAATAATTTTTGTTATACAATAATTAGCTATTTTAAAGCATAAAATTGCTAATTTCTGGGGAAATGGACAATTTAAGTCCTAGTCACTTAAGTTTCATATGAATCATATTGATAGTTGTACTAACATAGTGTTGTACAACAGTATAATAATACTGTTGCAGTATCATACTGGTAGTTTGATTTATTTTTAAATTCCTCACCACCTTGGTAAACTATGTATAGTAATTGTGTCAAGTTTTTGATGTGTAGATTTGAATCGATCTTTTGCGCGCGTGCATGTGTTTATTTCTGTGTTTTTTTTTTGCGTGTGCGTCATTGTTATGATTTTAGGATTATCGATTATCTCTGAACTAGTAGAATGATTTTTTTTTTGCTTCTTTTTTTGTCTGATGCCTGCCTACCAAACGGAATGATGCCAGCCCGTATGCAATAGACGCTGTGCAGAACCAAACCATGTGTTTTTATCTAAACAGCTCTAAAAGTATTGATGAAACTTGCATAATGTCTTCTACTTAAAGCCCTTCAATATTTTATATATAACATAAATTTTCGAGGAAAATCTAATCATTATGATGAAACGAAAATTACAATTGTCTATGGCTCAAAAAGTATAAATTTACTAAAGTATAAATAAAACTGTGTATATGGTTTTTTGAAAATATAAAATCGACATAAAGTATTATCAGAGATTTATACATCCCTGACTTAAAAAATATTTAAAAGTCACTAAATTCTCTTCAAAACAAAAAATATAAATACAAAAGTTTATAACTTTTTATTAATATCAATTTGCTGTTTCCCATGGCAATTCATTAAGTATTGAATAATAAATTTTCGAATTATTCCAAATTTAAAACATCTGTAGGAACTCTTCAAATGCTTATTTCAAGTAAGATAGAATTGTTCAATCATACGAACGAAAAAAAAAAATGTATTGGCCTTAGCATCTAAAATGATAGTGAAAGTCGTGTGAGTGAATACACGAGATATTTAAAAATGAATTCGTTTCGTCTAACAAGGGCGTGGCCCCACCTTCAGTATAAACAGTATGTAACAGCGAATAACAATATAATAAAGAATAAATCTCATTGACATAGTATTTAAACATAAAAAATCGCGAATACAACTGCCTATTCATACATTCAATATTTTTATATAATAAATAAAACTATACTGCTTCAATACATGAAAGGCTAGGGGTTCAGTACTTTGTAATAAAGTACAGTTTGTTACTAGACCAACGGTGTGAAAATTTTAATTCAAATAAGGGTACCAACTTCATGAGGCTGGGTGGACCCTGGAGGGCACCCACAGGGCTAACTCACGGTTTTATTGAACTGGTACAAAGCTCATAAAAAAGTTCTAATTTGATCGATCGTATTTTATAAACATATATTGTTAAAGGAAAGAGCTTAAATTTATCATTGGTATCTAATAATTCATTCAAAAAATTTCATCTGAAATTAAGAAGTCACCTTTGAAAAGAGATCAAGGACTACACCATGTCTGCATGGTTTAGTCATATCTGAGGTCAGTGACTTCAAGTTGGAAACGATCAATCTTATCTTGGAAATACTTATTAAAATTAAATCAGTATCGCTGCAACACATGAAGGGTTAGGAGTGCAGTGCTTTGTAATAAAGTAGTTTCTTACTAGCACAACGGTTGTGCAAACTTTAACCCAAATTAGGGTACCAACTTCATGAGGCTGGGTGGACCCTGTAGGGCTCCCAAACCCACAGGGCTGACTCATGGCCACAGTAAAACTATCTACCGTAGGCAGATTCGAGCCTGGGTCTTTGGGCTTAGTAGCACAGTGATACATTAATATTACTGGTGTATAATATAATATATTATGTACTATAATAAAGTATAATATTATTAAATGGATGTTCAAAATCGAACTATTAAAAAAAAGAATGTAGTTTCAAAATTAAAAAATATTTTTTGATCGTTAGGAAATCTGTTACATAAGATGAAACCTTCAGTATTTGTAAAATAAAACTGTTAAGTATTATTTAAATGGAATGGTAAATTTTCCGTAAATTTCATAACTTCAAGTAACTAGACTTAAATACAAAACGTTTAACAGATATTTTGAATAAAGTCACTTATGCTGTTGTATTAATCCTACTGCCTCAGTAACATGGTTAAACGATCACTTCTTAATGTGGTATTACTAGGGACTATAATAGGTTAAGATCAAGTTTATCAAATTACTTAAAGAAATAGTTCCTATAGGCCCGCTCCTTAGCTACGGTAGTTTAAGACTGAAGAACTTTCTCGACCCTTAAGAGTTAAAACAGAACTAACTTTTAGCCAGCTCAAGTATCTTATGAGGTCCACTTGAGCTCAGAACGATTCAACTTTACTGCGGAGGAGTATTGTTAAAATTTGAGTTAGTTGACATTGAAATTGACAAAAATTGCGCTATAGTCAGAAATTGAATTTACTTACTAACTACGCAACCTTGAGCGCAAAAAATAATAATATTACTTTTAAAAAGGATGTGTTTACTAATATGTATTATGTTGTTACAAAAAATGACTTGAACCCGGTTCCTTACTCACACTTTTTTTTTTAAATACACAAAATTGATCTACTGCAGAGAGTAAATGTTAGTTTTGTTTTATTTGTTCAGAATTCTTGCCTTATTTTCTGTCTGCTTAGTTACTTTATTATTAATTATTTTAAAATATATATTTAAGAATGATTTTTTAAAAAATAATTTGATTACAAAATAATATAATACTCCACTTAGTCACTATTTTATTTTTTTTTTTGCAATAGAATGTATTTGAGAACGTCGATAAAAGTATAAGAAAAAGAGAGAAAATTTTAAATATAATAATCAGCAGTGGAGACGAAATTTTTGCCTTTGAATTCACACAAATGTAAATGAGCACAAAATTATATTGAAATTGATGAATTCCGTAGCATTACATTATCGAGTTAGAGGTAAATATGATCAAGTTACAAAGAAAATTATAGTGTAAAAAGGGTTGCCTTTGAATTTAAAGTAGATAAGCAAATAAACACAAAATTACATTGAAATTGTTAACTTTCATAACATTTTCATCAGAAATAACGTTAAAATGATCAAGTTGTTGTTGTTGGTTAGGGCTTTTGGGGGTAAAAACCTGAGGTCATCAACGCCCACGTTTCTCACTTTATAATTCTATTACAAGATTTGAAATTCTTTAATTGCTAAATAAGTTTGAATAATTTCTTATTTTAGAATTTTTTAATACATATGACAAACTTTTGGGTTTAGATCTTATTCAGAAGATTATTCCTTTTTAAGAAAATTAAACACATTTCTATGTTTTTTTGGTTATCATTCAGGGCATCCGAAACACGCGGTCCCACTCCCTATCTACGTAAGTTCATGTAATAGAAATTACATTCTTCAAATATGTGACTGACTGTAAGTACACTGTCGCAGGATTGACATTTTAAAAATGATCAAGTTATGTTAAAAAATATAGCACTTAACCACTACTAATCCGAAGGTATAACTATTCCAGCCTTTCCGTACAATTATTAAGAACTAACTATGACTTGAATTTTTTTAAAATCAAAATCAATTTCATTTATATTTAAAAATTAAATATAAATGAATACCACCACTGTAGTTAGAGTAATACGGGCTACAATTTTTACTTAAAAGAAAAAATGTTTTAAAAATAAAATAAAATTTTTAAAAATATGTAAAATAAAAATGGTTAAAATGTCATTAAATGTTCCAAGGGTTCATAACCGTGCATAAACAAGATTTAGAAAAAAAAATTCGGAACATATAAAATACCATCAATTGTGATAAGCAACACCATTGATAAAAGGTGATGGAACCTCTTCTCGGTCCTAATTTAAGTACCATATTTCACAGGAGGTCTTTAATCCAACTTTTATTCAGTCAGTCAATCAGTCAAATTTATCAGCTGGAGGCATATCGTTAACTGGTTTTGTAGTACGCCTACACTGCCTATGAAGGACAATAGTAAATAATTTAAAGTTCAAATAATTAATCTTAATTTTTATTTTTATATATTAGCTTTGTGATATTTTTAATAGATATGATTTATCATTCATATAATATTATACTTATTTTATAGACGATGAAGGACAACAAAGTCTTAATACAAGAAACCAAGATAGAAATCTATTTTATCTCCACTGGCTCATTACCAGTGATGCGGCGAGAGGGATGCGCTGGGATCTCTTGAGCTCTGCTCTACCCCTCACACGTGGGGGATAGAGTGGGCTCAGGGATCCTCAGGTCGATTGTGTAAATATTGTATATGTTATTTTATCATTATGTTGTTTTATTTATTTATTTTTCTTACAGATAGTTTGACTATGTTCATCTTGTCTATTATTTTGTTTGTATATATTTTAGGAGAGTTTTATTTTATTTTTTTATTTTATCACAAAGTTCACAGTTGCGTTATTATTCTTCCGGACCAGCGATATAAATGATATTTTTTGAATATTGGAAATATTTTTAAACCTAGCATGCTAATGTGAGTAAACTTTACTCACCTGCAATTAAAAAAAAAATTCTAATAACCATTCAGGCAACAATAGCTCTCTACTTCTTCATAGGCTATCACTAGTGATTAATACATAAGATGTTGTAAGATTAAGTTTATAATGCTTATATATTTCAAATAATATACATATAACAAGGAGACAATTTTTATTTAGGTTTAGTATCAACAGTACATTTAAAACTATTATTCTTCCAACTGTTCTTTATGAATGCGAAAAGTGACCTCCTACAATAAGGGAAGAAAAGCGCCTTAAGGTTTTTGAAAATAAAGTATTACTTAAAAATATGAGGGAAGGCGAGAAAACCCTGAATTAAGTGATCTTCACCCGGTAAATTTGTTTATTTATTTAAGTGTTTCGACCACTCTAGGGTCATTTACACTGAATTTACAAAGTTAGTACATTACTATTGACATATTTACAATGTTACAAAGAGAGAAAGTTACATATAATTACAAAGTGAGAAAGTTTAAAAATTAACAAACACTGTTACAAGTTACATTACAATTTACAAATTTAAAATTACAATTACTATTACTATTACAAGTTACATTACATTACAATTTACATTTTACAATTACATTTACAATTAGTTTGACTATATGTGATCATAAATATTAATGATTTTTAGAAAGTGAATAAGTTTTGTTATTGTAGTGGGATCTTCGTTCAACATCTCCTGTAAATCTGAAGAGAACCGATGTGGTTCATGAGCTATACATTCAGTGAGAATATGCCTAACGGTGAGATCGTTTCCACAGTAGCGACACGTCGGGGTCACCCGGTAAATATAATGCAAGTTGTAGCATTGCGGTGAATAAGCTGAGCGTGTAAGGTTTGGGGACTTTTTTATAATTGCTTATGGGCGTGTATAACGAACAGGAGGAGTAAACCAAAACTTAGATGGGAGGATTACGTTGACTTGGGTTTGGAGGGGCTTCATTTGAGAGATGTATGTAGAGAACGATGTTTATTATATTTTTAATTGACTTTGTTAATAAAAGTATAATTATAGTTTTTAAAACAAATATTTTTCTTAAAACTCCTATTGTAAGTAAAATATACTCATGGTTAGAATTGACATACTTAATAGAAGTTTAGTGATCTAGAGTAAACTGGTTACGTTCTAGACCTCATAAAACCTTGTTCAAGAGAACGGTTATAGCTGCGAGTACTTCATAACCACAAGATGATATTATTGGAAACCTAAATTAGTCTTGAGAGCTTGCTTATAAGGACACCTAAAGCAAACTAATTGGAGTTACTTAAGCACAAATATAGACTTAATATAAATATAGAATTGACAATACCTAATGTTTATAAGGAATTTTAGGCAAAAACTTTAAACAAGAAGTATTGTAGTAAACACCAAAATTTTAGAAAGTTTGATTTTATTGTAAATATGTTACACCCAATCCTCATCTTTATCTCCTAAGGTTTAGTTCAAACAGTTTGAACAAAAAAAAAAGTTTAAAACAAATTTGTTTTTCAACCACATTAATGAAAAATGATTCGTTAAAAAAAATATCCATTAGAATCGCGTGAAAAGATTTAAAATTATCAAATTTTGAACAATAGCATCTAAAAAGCCAATAAATTTAGATCTTAATCATTCTAGATTAAAATATTGAATTGAATTTATTTATTTGTCAAAGATTTACAATCTTGTACAAATCAATCATGTATCATAAGTCTAGTTTATCATAGCTATACATTGACATTATAAAAACAATAACTGTAAATAAGAATACTTCATTACAGTTTATAATTTAATTAATTTGTATCTACAGCATCAATGGAACCATAATAAAAAAGAAAAGGAAAAATAAAGAAAAACTACTCCACACTCGTAATTGCTTAAATTTTATAGATTTTTCAAACCATTTATAATTTTATTATCTTTATTGGAATTTACAACTGTACATAATTATACATTTAGAAAATTTGATGTATGTTATTATGGAGTGATATAGGCATGTAGAGAAACTACCCATTGGTTGCACTCTAATGAAGTTTTACATTAGCAGGTCTCGTGGTCATTTTCTTTTCAGGCGTTTCGGAGGATAGTTAGGAATGGCAGAGGGAGCAAGAAACCATTTATATTGAAAAAAATAAGTTTGAAGATCTGTTTTAGAAAAGTATTTACTTTTGGGGTGAAAGTAGAAGCTGTATTTTTTTAAAAATCTTTTCTGACTAATTTCAAAAGGAGAAAGTACATTAAAGGAATATTTCACAGTTGTTGACGGAATTGATGAACTTCTGGGACGAAACCTGATAATCTCTTTCACGATTTCAAAATTAATATTAGTATTCTAGTACGGCATATTTTTTGTAATGTGTAGCTCACTGTTAATTTTATTTACAAATACGGTAAAATTAAATAAATCACTTATAATTCAAAATAACAAAATTAAAAAAGGTATATTCTAATATTCTAATAAATCACACTTTTTTTTTTTTTATATGGAGCTCGCATTGTATGAAGTGGGAATGATGCATTTCTCGGTACCGCCTTGAAATAAATATGGACAAACGCAGGTGAGAATCAAACCCACAACCTTACGAGCTGGGCATTCTGATACCCCCTCTCCAACGAGTTCAGCTATCAATTCCTCTAAATTATTTAGGCAACCCCAGGTTTAACTAAAGGGAGTAAAAAAAAGTTTTTTCTAACAGAAAACTAAATCCGAAAATAAAATGTCTACTATTATTGTATAATGTACCGTTGAAAAGCAAAATGTTTTTTATAAAATGAACGATTTGTCACTATTCGATGTACATAGAGATTTGAGATTTCGTAGCCAAGAATTGGAACAATGTCAAAATAGCTTACAAAAAAAAAAGTTGGTTAGTTCCTTATTGCTTACGTATAAAAATATTTAAATGTGATGAGCAGATGTGGCAAAACTCACAATAAACTGAGCTTATGACTTCATAGTTCCGTGTTTCCTTGGTTTTTATGGCACTTCGAGCATGACCATGTTAATTAATACCTACACGATGATTTCGGGGTAAAGTTGTGGCCAGTCAGTAATTCACAAGACCAGACAGAGTGATCCTGTTAAATATTTAAGCATACTGTTTGCGATTAAGCATCTCTCCACTGATATCCAGTCAACATCGGTAACAGGATACCTCACGTAAATTATTCCACGTCCCAGACACAGACTGACATGTTGATCCAGACCATGCTCAGCTTTACAAATTATAAATTACTCCAACAGATGATACACAGAATATTTATTGACATATTAATTATTAAGCTGGGTATATATAGAATTTATTAGTGGGTATACATATATTCTACGAACACATATATGTTATTATTGCATATTTATTACAGAGAGAGATACTTTCTCTATAAAATAGGTAATAGATAAGTGTGTGATTTTAGAAAAAAATAAATTAACAAAACAATTCTTAAAATTAAGATTTTCTAAGAAAAATTTTCAATGTAAATAAGCTTAAATTAAATTAATATTTTAAATTTTTTTACTGCTAGAATCAGTGTCTGAGTTCAGAGATTCAGGAAAGAATATTATATGAATTTTTTTTTTCGTAACCTCCTTTATTATTAAACTTATACAATACATAAATACAAATGACAAATTGTCACTACTACTATAATGTAACTACCATACATACTAATAATATAATAATAAAAACATTTTTTTCTCATAAATTGCTAAACCAAAAATAGTTGACGGGAAACCACTAAAACCAGTCAGTCAATTTCAATACAAACGAAAAACGCTATAAAGTCGTCTAAGATTGGTTTATCCATAGAATTTACGTAAAACAACATGTTCAAATTTGAATGCTTGAAACTGCCATTCGAGGTCTTTTTCTAGTAACTCTTAACTTTAATTTACGATATATATCCTCAATTTCATCGAAAATGTTAAAATAACAGGTTAAAATCCTGAGAAAGGGGAGGAAGGCATCAGTCCTAACTTTGCCGATTTGTCGATGGAAGAATTTTGTTAATATTGTCTGTAAATATGGTTTAAATGAATTATTTTATATCCGTCACTATTTTACCAGAATAACGAACAAATCACAAAAAACTTACTAAAAAAAGCGCTAAACCAACATTCGTTTTTCGACAGTCATCATAAAATTGTTTTTGATATGTAAAAACCTTTGTTTTATAATATAAATGTTTAAATAATTAGGTAAAACGTTTACCTCATAAGCAAACAGTAATAAACACTTAACTCTGACAAGGAAATGGACCCTGTGGGAGAAGCCATGACATAAGTTCTCACGATTTCCATTTTCACCACAACCCCTTTGCTACTCTTTTATAGCAACACATATCGAAGATGTTAATTTCCCATCCTTAAAAATAGAAACCATATAATGTACGGAATACTGTCACAGCCTAGGCTCTATCTATTCCAAATTCTTAGAAGCCTTCTTCCATCAACTCCACCTTCTGTCATCTTTAGTTCTAACGTATTCAAACTTTCATATGGTACATACGTATACCTTATGTTAGAAAAAGAAGCATAGTTCTAGTGAGTAGATCAGTATTCGAACGGAGTTTTCGAAGTACACTCTAGGAGATAAGTTTTATAAGAGTCTATTGATTGTAGAAGTACATATTATGTCATAGAGTATCTCCTCTCATCATATATACAAAGTATAACTCAAAACAATCTGCAGTCGCATTTTGTTACTGGCTGTACGTTTTTAGGGTGCACCAAGCCGCAGGTGGGAGTTAATACTAAATTTATAGACATGGGTTTCGGGTGGAATCAATGGAAGAAGATATGCTAAGTGGTAGGTGGTAGCGGCATACTTTTCACTAATTATTATTATTATATTATTTCTATAAAAATAAATTAACAAATTAAATTCATATATAAATATATATTATATTAAAATATAAATATAATAATGATATAAGGTAGTAAGAAATTATCTTACTCTCTTCGGCTGAAATAGAGTTATGTTACTAGTTCAAAGTTGGCCTATCTCCTCCTCTCTAGGGACCCACTCCGCTGAGCCTTTAGAAGAAAATGATGAAACTTTAAAGAGTGCGGTTTATGAAAGATTATTATATCAAGATGTCAGTCTATATACTGAGTTCTTGGAGTTGATTTTTTACTTCGACCACCGTATATTTTGAGTCTATTCACTACTGATTGAATTTCCAGAAAATCAAAGCTATTCATAAACTAATAGTTGCTCTTAACAGGACTAACATTTATCTCTTATCTTTAAAGAATAAATTACGTTATTGTATATTCGGGGGAGACTTTCACAAGCATTAGAAAAGTATATTTACGATGACAATAACATAACTTCTAAGAAAGATAATACAGTAAAGAAGAATAAGATTTTAAGAAATACTGATATATTATTCCATTTGAGGCAACTCTGGTCAATTCAGTAAAATAAATGATACATTACAATAGGAGAGCAGGAGGTTCGAGGAACTTAACAAGCCCAGCAGCACCGGTCCAATTAATTGAGTGAGCTCCTGTTATTTCAAATATATATAAGTTAAACGTGTGTAAGCACAAAAACTGGAAAAAAAGGAAAGGGAAAGAAAAATGATCAACTCGTTTCTATCTCAAAGACTGACTTTTATTGTGTCTGCACCTCTATATATACATCTTCAATCAGTTGATCTACTCGATCACCTGACATCAATATAACAGCTGACTAAGGCTGTATCTTTATACATTATATATGAGCTCCTATTACAGAATTTAAAAAAATTCTAGAATTGATGCAATCTCTATTCTAATTATTAATATTTTACTGGAACTAAAATTTTAAGATCCCAATACTGCTACAATAAATATTAAGTAAACAAAAGTTCAAAAAGAGAGAAAATCGACTTTACAAACCCTGAAATATTCTCAATACCTCATAAAACTTTTTTATTAGTTAAAAGAAAAAAAATACATTATTGTAAAAGTTATTTCAATTTGCCGTTCTCATTTATCCAACGAGTCTACGATTGTGTTGAAAAATCCAAGTTTACTAAACAAAAGATCGTAAAAAAAAAAATAATAATAATAATAAAAAACTTAAAACGGGAGTATAGACTAAAATATGTACTTATAAATAAAATAATGTAAACATAATGAACTATTCAAAAAGATACAAAATAATGAGGAAATATTGACTAAAATATGTACAGATATGAAAAATAAGTTACAACAGTGAAATATTTAAAAAGTGCTATATAAAATTGTTTAAAATACAAGGGAATGTAGATAGAAAGCATAAACATGTATTTAAAAATTAAAAAAAAATCATGTGAAAGCATTACACAATCCCTTCAGGTGTGTGGACTTAATGTGGAAAGCCAATGAATGATTCTAACAGCTATACAAGTATGAGGGTGACCTCACACATCGGGAACTTCACACATCCCTGACTTATTCATGTATACTCCATATTGAAAAAAACATAGGTATCCAAATCACTTTAAAAAATTGAATCCAATAAAACTTCCAGAAACATGATTTTATTTTTTTTATTTAATAATATCATTAATGAAATTTCCAACTATACATTACAATACATTCAGTAAATTTGACCTCAGTTATAAAGCCGTGTAAAGAAACTGTCGATTGGTAGCACTCTAGTGATGTTTCACATTAGCAGGTTTCGTGATCATCTTCTTTTCAGGCGCCTCGGAGGATTGTCACAAACGGAAGAGGAAGCCAGGATAGAATGTAGTGGGTTTGGATGTTTATAATAGAAGGAATAATATCTTGTTCGTGCTAGATCGGTTACATATGGAACATTAAAGTCTTTAATTATGATTTTATTTGTTAGAAAGTAAGGAGCATTGAGGATTTTACGAAGAATTTTGGAATGTAAGGATTGGATACGAGAGGAATTCGAAGGTTTAGGTTCGAAGGCCCTAAAGCTCAACTCCGTATGTCAAAAAATTGGCCTTATTACAGTCATGTAGATCAATCTTTTGTAATGGAAGTTTAGACCGTGTGTCCAGTGCTGTAATAGTCGAAATCGACGTGCAGTTTCCAGTTTCCTGTCTTTTCAGTCTTGTGTGAGGATTCCAGGTTAGTCGTTTGTCCAGATGTAGTACAAGACAGAAACTCGACCATTGGA
>NW_027112419.1:1098699-1112740 GCF_000696795.3 Halyomorpha halys | reverse complement strand
TCTCATTTAATTGAAGAATATAAGAACGAGTAACTGTTAGTTAGCTTATATAACCAACAGAAAATCATTGTAATCAGCAATGTACACAACGCAATTTCAATCCTTGACCTCTTTAGCAGATCTGGTTTCTCCAATTTGAAGAAATCTGATAGGTTTGTAACAGTTTCATAACATCCCGCCAATCCCTTAGGCAGGGCAACAGTCGTCTAACATTATCTTTAGGAATGCGGGGTGTGTTGAGGTCACCTTATCAGGCTTGAGTTTTTTTTTTTTTTCTTGATATCAAAGATCTTTTTATTCATCTATTTTTTTGTATTAATTTTTTTTTAGCAACTTGCCTATCTAAGCTCATCTACAATATACATACACACACATATAAATTATCTGTAATATATTTTCAACTAAAATAGTCTCGGGATGCCTTTTCTTTTTTTTCATTCTTAGTTTTATTTATTTATCTACCAATAAAAACACTTAATAATCTGCAGTTGGACTGAATTAAAGTTTTAAATTTCAACAATCCATGTTTATGTTGAAAATAAAAAAAAAATTGACTATTTTATAGGAATTTTCTTCTAAAAAATTCCTTGCTCAATTATTATAACTAGTAGTTTTGTGAGTAATAAACGTTGCGATTTTTTTTATTTTTACATTTGAAAATTTTAACACACCTATTGTATTAAAATAAATAGGCTTTAAAAATGAAACTTATTATCTATATCAAATTAGAACAACCTGTATTGTAATTTTTCTCTATGATTAGCTTTACAATTGAAAAATTAAATATTAGCTAAAATATCTACTTACAAAAAAAAATGGTGAACTAATACAAAAATGGAGAATTATTAAAAAATAGAATAAGAAACATGGGCTAAAATGTATTCTTATTATTATATAAAAAAAATGTGAAAACAAATTTACTAAAAGCTTTCCTAGAAGGCCTTAGCATGTGTGCAGAAGTTGTTGAAAAGCATAATTTTGGATAAAAATATATTAAAAAATCAATCCTAATTATAAAAAAACAAAAACTATTAATTTTCTTTACAAAGCAGACAATATTGTTCGTCAGATATTATTAACATACGATAAATTAAATAACGACCTCAATCGAGTAGAAAAATAAAAATTCTAAAACATAGGTCACTATCCGACTCCATGTAAAGCAAATTTGAAAAAAATCTTACAATTTGTCTTGCCGTGGTCACGTAACAAATATAAAAATAATCGTTCTTGTTGAAACAGGTCCATTAACTGATACATGAACTTCGATTAACTTGCCCATCATTTAAATCAGCCTTTATGTTGTTAATTATAAGTGTACTGATTTTTAAATTTTTTATTTTACTTCTGATATTATTATATAATTTTATTTAAAAATAATAATAATCAGAAAGTAAAAATTTAAAAAAAAAGAATAATAATCAATCACAAACCATTTCTATTATTTATTATGTATCTATTTTCTAATCTAATAATTAAATAGAAAAGAACATTTTTAATTGGATGTAAAATATGAATTAAAACAAATAAATTAAAAACTAGCTTAAACTAGAACATAAGAGAATTTTATTTATATATACTTTTGAGGAGCAGGAATTATTTGAATTTGATACCCCTGCAGTATGTTCTATATCTTTTCAAACATTAAATATAAATAAATGAAGAATTTGAAGCAAAGAGTGCCCACGGTGACCTTATTGAGGTCAATGACACTCCCAGTAATCAGCCGTGTTGGCCTAATCTCTAATCGTTAAAGGTCGCTAAAATTAATTCTGCACTTCTATCGATAACTTTAAAACACGAAAACATTTTATCTACTGGATGATATCATACATTAGAGGCAAATTGAAACCAATTATTTACATGACTACCCTATCAATAATAAAGAGACATGTATTCATTAATATATCACCAATTATTTAGGTGTTTTCCTAAATTAAATTAATTTTATTATATCAGTTTATATAAGTCACGAACACTTAGAGAGTAAAAATGGTTAGTAAAAAGTCAACTTTACTATTAAGAGGAAATATTAATTTTTAGAAAAGCTCCATAGTCTAAATAATGTTAGTTGTTAGAATTGAATTGTTTAACTAATATTACAGTTGAA
Organism: Halyomorpha halys; assembly: GCF_000696795.3. Taxonomy (NCBI): domain Eukaryota; kingdom Metazoa; phylum Arthropoda; class Insecta; order Hemiptera; family Pentatomidae; genus Halyomorpha; species Halyomorpha halys. The sequence continues at coordinate 1,110,630 of NW_027112419.1, read as the reverse complement.
TCAAGAGTAAATTACATTTTTTCAATTATAACGGTTTACACATATTGGTATAATACTAAAATTGTTGATTTAAAAATTATGAAAATGATTTGGTAAAAGTTTTTTTAAGACGAGTGAAAACTTAGTTGAGTAGAATAGAAAAAGGGTGTTTATAAACATCTTTTCTATTTTATAAGATATGTATCTAAAACTACAATACAGCAATGGATAATGTTAAAAAATCAATAAAAGCATAATGACACAACTACAGAACCGAAAAAATATGTGACAATTGCAGTGTTCTTCTGCAAATGTGGTAAGAGATAAAAATCATTAATGACTATTTATTAAAAAAAAAAAAAAAAAATTTTTATAAATTTATTACAGCACACCACAAAACGCAAATAAAATTGACCATTTCTGCGACTGGTGGAACAAACTAGAATGAACTTTTGATCGTATCCGCAGAAACTCCTGGAGTTTTGGAGCCTAGCAAAAGAAGAGGGTGGTTTGACAGTAAATGCACAAAAACAACAGGGTACAAGAGAAACACTCTACGACATGCAGTAAGAGGTTAAAGAGTCAAACTGGACAGCATGATATGGAATACTTGGCGAAACAAAGGGAGTAACAATGAACATCGCCAGCAAGAAAAAAAGGAAACACAAAAAATAAGCGGTTAAAGGTAATCGACGAAGCAGACAAAAAAAAATGAAAGTAAGAAATTTGATAGAAAAATAGAGACAATTAATAAAGGTTACACTTCGATCCACAGAAAAATTAAAGACCTGGAAACCGAGAGGAGAATCAGAAGGCAGATGTTCTATGGGCACATGAAGAGGATGATGGAAGAAAGATTAAATAAGATCTTTAAAAAAAATTTTAGCTACAAAAACATGGGAGGATACACGAGGCAAATGAGAGAGGAATTAAAGAGACTTAAAATTTCAGACTGTCTAGATAGAGATACGTATAGGAAAACATTGAAAAATCTCAGAAAGAAAGAAAGACAGTACGAGGATCATGATACTGCGACGGGAAGAAAGAAAATCAAGACTCCCAAAGAAGCCTGACCATTGATATTCATGTTATTCTTCATTAAATAATTGAATCAGGAGCAAGATAGGGATATTCCTGACCTCAAACCATGATTTTCCATTAAGATGGAAAGAGCATTTCTAAGAACTATGAGCGGTATTCAATCGAATTTTACAAGCAGTGAAACATTTTGAAATATGTTCTCCAAAAAAAAATTTGTATTAGTAAATTATAGGAACTATGTATGAAGGGCATTAAAAGAACTTCAAAATATTCCAAAGCATATAAATACCCAACCTATTTCGGTAATTTTCTGGCTTGTTTTACTTTTACTACGCTCCATAGAAATAATTTATTAAGTTTAAGTTTAATTTTAATTTTTTTAATATGTATATTTTGGTGACGCATCATCAAGACATAGTGAAATAATCGTAGCAATCTATCTGACAATTAGAGACTGCTTCGAAGCGTATAAAGCGACGACTGATACAATATGTATGATGAAAGCAGAGCAACTTGTGCCGACATGAACTTGCTGCGGGCCCGACTCAATAATTGGAAGACACCTCAACTTCACCGCGCGCCTTCAAAGGAGTTCATTGATTCACTCAGCCATATGCGGTTGTCGCTAACTTAAACATATATTCTAGATCCCCAGTGTTTGTGATCTTCAAACCTGTACACATTTCGAGACCAATGGCAGTCAGTTTGATTGATAATACTTCAGAAGGAGGCATGCAATAATTTTTGCTTATCGATTTCAATTGAAACCTTTTTGGGGAGCTCTAACATGTTAGGCTTTAACATAAATAACCAAGTACTGAAGCGCATATTTTTGTTTTTAACAAAATTGACACGTAACTAATTATTTTTTTGTTAATGGTAATAGAAGAGCGCAGTAGATCAGTGAGTAAGGAGCTGTTCTTGGTTCCCGAGTCCGGGTTCGAATCCGGCAGTGGCAGATGATTATTTATTATTTTTACCTGGTCGTGAGTAAACCATGTGAATTCGGCAGCCCTCCTGATCCAGTGGTGGTTGAACGTAATCTTAAACAAATCATCTCCTTGCATGAGAAAGTACTAAATCCTTGACCCTTAATAGGTTATATTGGTATAAGTTTTTTTTTAAAGGTTAATTTACTTTTTTTTTATTTAATTTTTAGGTTACTAACCAGTATATCTGTTTTTCGAAGGTAAGACATGAAGCAAAATCAATGCCAGAAAATTAGAACATTTCGATTTTCTCTATTGAAATATAAAAAAAAAAAATATTTTATGACTAAATAACTGTCATTAATTGGTATTACATTTCTTAAATTGTATATTATATTTTTTTTTTTCAAGCCGTCACTTTAACTCATAAACCACTATCATATTGTAGTTCTTTCTTTTCTTGCCTACCGTTTAATATTACTGATAGAGGTTCATTCACTTTCGAAGATTGACCCCAAATATTCGAACTTCTTCTTTGTTTTTATGTACTTTTCAATTTTCACCTCATCTGATCAGGTGCTCTGCTTTTTTTTTTTTTTTTTTTTTTTTTTTAATTGTTACTCAGTTACAAAAAAAAACGACCTAGTAACCCTTTTCCTCTCTATATTGGGCTAGGATTACTAGATTATTAGCCAACAATGTGTATATTGTATAAACAAAATAATAAATTAATTTTTAAAAAATAGAAAAGATGGTCTTGACTGTTAGTGATCAGACAAAGAGATATAAAATAATAAAGAGTACAATTATATCAGTATTTTTAAAATAAATTAAATTTTATTTTTAAAAAATGATACTTTATTTCTCTCGCTTGGGATGAAAAATACATAATATTCTTTATTACTTCATAAACAAAAGAGAATTTCTAGAATAAAATATAATTTAACTTAAAAAATACTGATATAAAAGTATTCTTTGTCACTTCAATCACTCATTCTTTGATGTATATCAGTAAAGATTATCTTCTCTCAAATACAAAAAATAGGAAATAGAAAACTAAGATTACGAAAATCCTTAACACGGTCAAATGATAAGTCTTTCCGTCACTCCTCCCCCTACAAACTCTCCCCTTACAAAGCTGTCTCCTTCCCCCAAAGAATCGGCACCATAATTTGTAGAAGTGTTAGGGCCATTATCGGCCCCCATTGGGTACACTTCAGCAATGATTTAGCCACAGGGAGCCACTGAGGTTTTCGCTTGGTCTAGCGATAATGGGATCCATATCAGTCTTGATCCATCGCCCTGGTTAATGAGACTTCTTGAATCGAATTTTTACAATCATCAAACTAGCGAGAATATCCGATTCCAAAAGCTGTATCATGTTTGCGACCCGCGATTTAGTTGTCAAAACTCGTGTTAGAACAAGCCAGATAATAGGCTCAGTGCTAGATCACCGTAATTTAACTTATCTCAAAAATAAATTCTAAATTTAGACAACCAAAGTATAGAATACTCTTCAGAGGTATACCTATAGGATACACTTAAGAGAGATACAATTTAACATGAATATTATTGGATGTTTTAATATTTCTGAATATCCTATAAACATGTATATACATAAATTTCGTTTTCCATATTTTTCAATCATTCGATTATTTCTTAAGATTATGATTAGCTAGAGGATTTTAAATTTTTTTTTATATTATTACATTTTGTATAATAATAAAAAATATATACCGTTGGTTTATATATTTTCTGTATTTGATGTTTCAGATTTTCGTTTATACTTCTAAATATTTATATTAGCAGAAATTGTAACATTTCATTTATTATTTTTAGTTCAATTGCATTTGATTTTTATTATTTTTTTATTTATTATCAGAAGTAGAGACCTTATGTTTTATGATATGACGTATGATTCTATTTTAATTGTTCTAATTTTATTTTATATATTCCGTTAATTGTTCTTCTTCATTGTTTTTCTTTTCAAAATCATTATTTTCATTACATTTAATAATTTCATTTTTATTTTGTATTTCCCTCTAAGGCTCTAAAAACCTAATTTTGACGCCTGTAATATTATTCTAAAGGGATCAATCCCAGAATAAATGAAGAGTATTATTATAATTATAGGCGTGGCCAATGTTCAGAAATCCTCAGATAGCAGACAAAAGTTAAAACCGCTGTTCTATAAACTTTTAGAAGTGGAAAATTTTGCAATATTAACAAGCCGTTGCAAGAAACTTCCTAAAACAGGAAAGAATAAAACCCTTTGATTGCGTATCATTCTCAAAGAACGTTTGGAAGTGAATCATACCGAAACATTTACAATTTGGAATAAAAAAAAATCTAGATTGTCTGGTCATCAACAGATAACTTGCTTTTTAATATTGTTTTAGTAAAAAGTATGTAATTTTATACTTATTGCCTAAAGGATGTTGTAGTTTTATTTGAGTTAACTTTCTTGCGTCTTAATGCCTCGCTACGTTTTTTATATGAATATGTTACTAAACTAATTATCCGATTATTAAAGAATATTATTATAATTATAGGCGGAAAAAGAGAATATTATTATGATTATAGGTGAAAAAAAAATATTATAATTATAATTATTTATTTGACCGCGCCCCTCTCCCAACCATGTTCTCCTCGTATAAGTCATCCACGGTCAACTATCTCTTATGATTATGAAACTAACTTCTAATCACTTGATTAGCTCTCAAAATTAAAGTTACTCTTCTTTGCTTCATTTTGTTATGTTGATATTTAAATAATTCAAGTACCTACCTCAAATATATTTTTTAAATTTATAGAGAGTGGTTTACGTGCGAATGAATATAAATAATAGAGTAGTAGTATAAGTGCCGACAAACATGAAATTGTAATTCTTAATTTTTCATTACAACTTTTATCGCAGATAATTTAATTTTTACATTTTTTTTCTGGATAAAGCAGAAAAAGTTTTGTACCTGGAAGATATATGACAGTTTATTCTATATGTTTATAAAGTTTACAGAAAGGAAAATAGAATAAACGTATCTTTTCAAATAGAAATGCACTCCTTGATTTTTTTTTAAACCCCACCCCTAGAAATAGATGTGTAGGGTTGTCATCTATATCTCTGGGTAAAACATAAACTGAAAAATAAAAATTTATATTAATCCTTAATTTGTAAACAAAGGTATGGTGTTCTTGGCTCTGACATGTAGATTTGTCTTAGGATTAACTTTAATCAGTCCATAACGCTGATTGAATTGTATTTTTATTTTTATTTTAGCGAACTGAGTGTCCTACAATAACGATTAATTTTTCATTTCGAAGTAAAATAGAATCAAGTATAACAAAAAAGATTTTATTCCTCGACTAGCAGTGTGTAGTCTCTGAAGCCCCATTTTAATATTATATTCTAGTAAATATTTAAATTCTTTGAGTAGTTGACTCTTTTCCAGACCAGAAACTCTTTTTTTCTGTACAAATATATTTTAGTACACTATAGAAAAGCTTTAGCAATTGCATCTAGGGCGAAGTCGTTAGTTTTTATTGTTGCGATTATTTTATTTAAATAAATATTTTCTTCTGTCTCCCGCAGTAACCCTGTGAGAGAGCAGTTTATTGATTTTAACAAGTTCCATACTGTTATGTTATAGCCTTCAAAAGACATATTCGTGTTTAAAATCCACATAAAGGTGTTAAATTTCATCTGTATAACAATAACGTACTGCTAAAATTTAATATTATAATCCTTAAGATTTTACAATAGTACAATACATTGGTTTGTTATTCACTCCCAACAGAAAAAAAAAATTATATCACAGGTAGTAGTTTCCTTACCATTTCTATGGGGCAAGTACTTGTTTTTTTCATAACTCAATACGTCAATAATCATTATCTTTTGATGTATATATTTCTAACAGTATATAAAAACATATTTTATTAATGTTGGTCAAAAACTATTTAATTAATTAGTTATTTATGTATATTTCAAAGATTGAAAATTTATACAACTGTTCATATAATTCTACTGCGTGTTTGAAACACGTATGCCAAAAAATACTATCACGTATCTTTAAGCCAGAGAAGTAGATGGAATCTGGTGGAAATGATACTTTACCTATTTTATACTAATCACCAAAGTTGGACAAGCATTTTCCAAAATATAGGTTGGCCTAGAAAAATAACTTTTTAAATTATAATGAAAAAACCAAAGTTGAATGAAAAAACAGGGGATGGTATCTGATAAAAGCAATATGGGACAACTAGGGACGGCATGAATTTTTGTAGTCCTGAATGGCCTGCTGTTTTGGTAATGCCATTCATGTAATGCAAACAGGACCTGATCAATCAAAAGTTATGACAGGTAGTAATCTGTATTAACCATTCGGCAAATTTTTGGACCCTGATCGGTTCATAATAAATTTATACCTATCTTTCATCGTTATATCCCATATCATTTTTTAATTTTTTATGATGGATGACTCATTAGTTTTTATTGATGTCAAACTGATTTTTCATTTATGCTCTATAGGTAACGATTTTATAGTAAAGCCAGTCATATTATAAAATTATTTTTGTACCAGTTAAGTAAGTCAATAAACTGTTTTTTAGTTCAAATTCTAGTTAGTTTTTCTAGTTTCATGATGGAACTTGTAAAAAAAGTTGTAGGCTCCAGAAAAATATGTTTAATTATTCATCCAGGGGAGTCCTTAATCCTCTAATAATAAGTAAGTTAAAATTGCTTGGTCTTAGTATTTATATATATATATAAAAAAAAAAAAAAAAAAAAAAAAAAAAACTTGCAATGTAACTTTTAACCAGTGATCACCATATTATAATGGTTTTCAAAATTCTTTATTTCTAATTTCGAAAGCAAGCATGAAACTACTTCTTTGGAATTTTCAGTTTTCTAATCATGTCCAGTAAACCTCTCCTAAAATGTTATTATGTTTTTAAAATTTTATATTTTTAAATTAATAAAAGTATGTAGAAGTGTGACAGTAAAAATTATGGCCATTCGTGACGTATTATAAATATTACCGGTCCTCTCAGTTGATTTCAATTGAGTTTTATTCAATTTCCTGGGTTGTTTTCAATTTTTGTGTTCAGGCAAATTTTTTTTAGATTTTAATATTCATTATTTTTTAGAAAACCCCTTCCTTTTAATGTCCTGATTTCATACATAATTTTTCATCAATGTTTCGGAACAAATATAAGGCGAAAAGGTCGAGAGAGGTGCGTTGGTTGCGACTAGCGGTACAGGGATCCAACTTCCTTGTTCACTAAACTTATTACTGTCATTACTATTCCTGAACCGTACAAAATAAACCATTTTCAAAAGTCCCAGGCAGGAATCACATAGTGTCCATTTAAAATTCTTGTACCTTCGTACTTGATTTTTAACATTATGGATTTCCAAGCTCACGCAACTATACTTCAGCGACATAATGCATTTAATTTTACAGTTTAATGACTCAATCCACGATGTTGCTTTGCATAATATAACAATCGTATAAATATGTAAATGACATTCCAGAATTAATGCAATGTTCTCTGTATTTACAGAGCGTAATGCTAATTTAAATTTCCATTGCTATAGTTCAAATAAAGTTGTAACTAAATATCTCACATAATAAATTAATTATGAAATATGACGAGCGATAACTGAGATAAACTCGAGTCGTTGATATATTACAACGGCTTTCAATTTTCTCTTTGTATTCGAATACTTTTACTATATCTTTTACATGACTATGATTTACAAACTTTCAACGTCCGCCTCTGTTGTATGAGCTGTTTCACACAGAGGAGAAAAAAAAGGTAAAATGCCGAGTAGAAATCTTAATTAGTCACAAAATCACGTTTTTCCGTGTATCCACTTTTATGATTGATCTAGAAATTACAATACCAAAGCAGATCGCATGCCGACGTTGGATTTTTCAGGCTCTCTTTGGCGTGGGGCTAATGTGTAGCGATTCTAAACCGAGCTTGGATTTAGAGCATTAAGTTGTTAGTGTTTACAAAGTCTGACCTAAAATAGCCGAATTTGAAATTCACCAGTTTTTGTATACAAGCCGAAGGTTAAAATATCATTATGAATTCATAAATACACGGAATGGAATATTTATAAGCTCAAAGAATTGTTCCTATATAATGTTATATTTTTATCTATAATATAATCGTTGGTTAGGGGTTCGATAAAAAAAGTGATGAAACGTGGGGCATCCTTATCAGACTTTTCAAATTATTTTTGCAAGTATTTTATGGTAAGTCAAGAGTTCGTTACTATTGCAAGGGCTTTGGAAAATTCCTTTTGTAAAACTAAATTGTTTTATTCTTACATTTTACTGAAGCTTTTGTAAGAGCAATTTGATACGTTAAATATGTTGTATGATATAATAGGTAAATAAAAAAAATAAATTTTTTAAATTACTAAACGTTTGTTAAAATTAACTAACTCAAATTCTGAACCAAAATGGAACTTTTCCCCTGATAATGAGTGTGTTTATTTGAAGCAAGAAGGCTTGGAAAACATAATAAGAGAATATTATAAATAAGAAAAACAAATAAATTGGTATTACATGTACATATATTATAGAATACTAAAATTGTAATAAAATTCCAAGAAGCAATCTAATGTATGTATTAATATAATGTTTGATAAGAAAGTAATCACAAAGGAAAATCGTCTGAACTTTTCCTTACTTTAAAGATCTGAATAATTTACAACATTGTGCGAATTAATAAATACAATTTTTTAAGTCGATAAATTATTCAAAAACAGCCACAGAATCGTAAAACTATTCGAGTTTTCATTTAGTTAATTTTTTAAAAAAATTCATTAGCTCTTCCGTATTTTTTACTAGAGTTAAATAAAATTTAAAAAAAAAGGTAATTTACACCAATCTGGCATTAACCCGCTTATATTTGGTGTAGACGTATAATATACAGTTCATATAAACATATCATAAACCCACATCAGAGAAAACAGAGATTCAGTCAATAGATTGTCAAGCCCAATTCTGTACATAAAATTAAACATAAAAAAAAAATGTTAATGTGTATTAGAAAAGTAATAACCAACGTAATTATTCCAACGTAGTTTTGTTCAGTTGTATTTGTGTTTTTGATATCTGGTAGATAAAAGAAAGCCATATTGATCATAGAGAAGCTAATGAATCAACGCGCCAACAAATTATAATTTATCGCTCTACCGGAACCAGCTTTATTTTATTTTCTTAAATCATCTCTGACAAGTTGTAGATATAGATAGTTGTAGATATATATACAACAGTGATGCTTTACTAACTAGAATATATATCATACAACAACGGACAATTACCAAATTCATCGAGTATGAACAAGTTTTATATTAAATTACATGGCATTATTTTTAAGCCATTTTGAACGGATTTTTTTCATCACCCTTATACTGTTTAACAAATACTCATTATTTAAATATTTTTATCAATCAATTTGTTCTGAAAACAACGTAAATATGTTTTCATGAGAAATAGATGCTATAGAGATTTAATATAATAGTAGGTACTATATAGATAATCTTATTAGTAATAAATCTAAAATAATATACAATAATATGGTAATAGTAAATATAAATAATATTGAAATAGTATAATATTTTTAGAATTATACTATTTCGTTATTCAGAGACTGAATCGCTCCAGAATTCATCAAGATATAAATTTATATTAAAATAAACGACTCTTTTATTTTAAAGGTTACCTTCTATTATATATTCATAAAGTCAGGAATACTTCAGATATGCATTTTTACATTTTTTCTACATAAAGTCAGGTTCTAGATCTGATATCAGAAGAAAGATGGTCTTAATATGTTTATATGTAATATTATATTATTTATGAGATCATCTTTATGTTATAAAAAATTACTTGAACAGGATATAAACGAACGTTTTTAGATTTCTTCCATCGAAATTGGGCACATGACAATATATGTCAGACATGGTGTAAAATAATTCTGAGTAAATCTAACGCCTAATTAGTTATTATTAGTCAAAACAGGAATAATTTTATTATTATTTTTACCAGATTTCTTAATAAAAGCATTGACTCTATCTTGAACTAGAGAGAAATTATCTGATAATTTAAATGAAAACAATTTTGAAGACGTCACTTTATTTACAATAACACAACTGAGTTTGTTAATCAACATTTTATCATTTATTGTAGTTCCATGATTAGAATTCCTGGGTTCATAGTTCAGTAATGTAAATAGAGGATTCAAAATTAGATATGAAAAATGAAAATTTAGATTTTAGTTTAATTCATTACACTGTTTACTGTCCCTGACCGGCATCATGGCCTGAATAAAAGAAATTTTTGTCAACCATACCTAATTCTCCATGTTTTATATAGCGTAGTTATTATTTATTCTCTATAATAATTAATACCACTTTTTGTAGAACAATTATCTGTTAATTTTTTTTAAGATTGTGTAAAGCAATCTTTTTTTTAGTTATTTAGTTTAAAACTTGTTCCTAGCGAGCAACAAATATTGTCCGGTGTTGCTCTCATTACCCGTAAATACACTAAATATTACAAACGATGTTTTCGTATAGTTGTTAAAATATATTGACGCAGGTAAATCAATAAATAGCATTAGAACATTTTTTAAAAATCATTTTTAAGTTGTCTGTTACCTCAGGGTAGTATCCTTGGTCCCATCTTTTATACTGTTTTTACAGCTGACATCCCAACACATCCTAACACTATCCTCACCACGATGTCTATTGCCAGTGAAAAATGATCCTCCATTGTATCCCAAACCCTCCAATCCTACATCACCACTCTTGAAGATGTGCCAAAACTAGAAGATTAAAATAAGTTCCAATAAATCCCACCAAATAACATTTACCCTTCGTTGTAAACCCATGACCTCCTGCCCCACAGTATCCTTTAACAAATTCCCACATATTCCTGTCCAACAGACAAGGACTACATCTGGACAAACAGTTGATATGGGATCTTCATACAAGACTGAAAAGACAGAGCACTGCTCGTCATTTCCGACAATTACATTTACTGAACAAACGGTCAAAGCATCCAATCCATTATTAAAGACAGATCTACATGACTATTATAAGGTCTAACTGGACATACGGAGTTGAACTTTGGGGCTCCACTTAGCCATCGATTTCCTCCGGAATCTAATCCTTACAGTCTGAAATCCATAGTAAAATCCTGATTGCTCCTTACTTTGTCACAAATCAAGTCATCCATCAGGACCTCAATGTTCCATATGTTGCCGATTAGGCTAGAACCAGATACCAATTCTTCCACAATAAACTCTCCAACCCACTTGTTTTTAGCCTGGGTTCTCCTTCATTACCTAATAATCCTCCGAGGCGTCTGAAAAGAAGATGGCCTCGAGATCTTCTCCTCTAGAAATATTATAGATTTTCCACATATCTGTATCATGTCATTATATCACTTACAGCAAATCAACTTGTATTTATTTTTATACATTTGTAAATGACAATAAATAAAATTAAAAGAAAAAAGTTTTCTGTTATATTTCGCATTTCAAATTAATTACATGGCAATAATTACTATATCTAAAATAGAAAATGTTATACATACAGTAATGGACATCTGTATTAGTTGATAACTTTCGAGAGTAAATTAACGCCATGAACGTAGGAAGTTCACAATTAAGAGGGGCGAGAATCGTGTTCGAGCCGACGCGAACTTTAAATTGAAAATACAAACAGATACGATGTCGCAAATTATCCAGTAGGTAATAAACTTCGAAAATAACTATTAATGAACAAACATGCCTCGTTCTACGAAGAGCTATCCCGACCAGGATATTGTCACAGCCTCTCATTTCTAGAGCCCTGTTTAACTAGCTCAGAGTCTAATTTTCAACTTTCTAGGTCAAACATGTTCTGCAATTGGTGAAATAACATGATTAAGTTATCTTTATATGCTTATATCACTTTAATAAT
>NW_027112419.1:1087477-1092254 GCF_000696795.3 Halyomorpha halys | reverse complement strand
TTTCTCTTTTCTTCTCTCTTCCCTTTTTCAAATTAACTTGTTTCTTTTTACTATTAGAAGACAATTGTTTGTTTTATTTAAGTGTACCAATATCATTATTTTTTGTTATTAATTTTACATCCAAATTTTATTAAGAAGCATTATTCTTATCTATTTACTTTACTATGATTTTTTTTCTTTTAATAAGAGCACTTTATACAGTTAGGGGTGTCATTTTTATGACTATACCCCCTCATAATCAACTGTTAAAAATATATATATAATATAAGTTATATCAACAATGTAATTTAAAACGTGTATTTATATTGAAAGCTAGAATTCGACATTTTTAAGAATCATAAAACCTCCCCTTGCTGGTTAGTTGGTGGTGTTATATAAATATAATATAATTTATAATAAATAAAGTTAATTAGTGTCTAAGGTAAAGCTATTAATAAAATCAAAAGGAGTAATATTTCATTATATTAGTCAAGTATTTGTTATACATAAATAAGGAGAATACATAGACAAAATATTTTTATTATTTATCAATCGATACAAATATACCAGTGACAATCAAAATATATATTTAGTGTGAACATTATATGCGTCCACCAAAAAACTAATATCTGTCTCTAGTTTTGTTGTAGCCAACTTTATGAGATGAACAGAGTAAAGACACATCAGGGCCCTGTTTCATAATAAAAGCTAATAGTATTGGTTCAAAATACAAGTATAGAAACAACGTGGTAATTACACTAATACTTATTTTTTTCATAATAGGGAGGACTATTAGTGATATTAGTGAAAAAGTACTAAAGTACAAGTTACTATTGTACAAACCAGTGTAATTGTATTAAGTTAAATCGACAAGACTAATAATATAAGTTTGTACTTTATTATGAAACAGCGCCCAGAAAGTGTATTTCTATTTATGCTTTTCATAAACTTCATCGACGAAAACACACTTTTCACATAAGTTCGAGCTTACGAACATTGTGGTACATTTGTAATCCTAATATTAAAAAATGTTTATTATAAAATCTCTCTCAAAAGATAGATAGATAGATAGATAGAAAATAAAACGTAAAAATTGATTATATTTTTTACTAACTTTGTACTTGAACATTCCTTTTATTTCATTGTAAAACAATACACAATTCCTCAGGTGGAATAAATGTTTTGGCCATTCATTCTTTTATACAATTATGATTTATTTTTAACTCATGAATGTAGAACTACGAATGAAAATGCACGCCTTTACTGTCCTTGAGCTAGAACGTAGGGATTAGGGAATTGAGAATAAAGAAACACAAGTACAAAGTTTACATGAGGGTAGATTTGAAATCAGATAAAGACCGACAAAACCTAGCAACTCTCGGAGATATCGAATAAACAGCTAACCATCCATACCATCCACTTCACATAGCGCATCCTGGAGGTCGTCCGTGGAGACAATAATATAGTTATCGGGGGAAGGGAGGGGGATACGATATCTCACAAACTGGGGATATAAAGGCTGTCAGACAAGACAATGACGGATTATGAACGGTCGCAGGGAGCCAACTAGGTGAAAATGGTCCATAGATTCCGGGTCCATTGTGTGCCTGGATTGGCCTAATCCCAGTCTCTCTCATCAATCAGTGTTTTAGCTGCCGTCTTCCGTCACTTACTCAGTTATATTCTCCTCAATAAATCTCTATGTATATAACAAATAATAAATACTATGGAAACGTGTTGGAGGATATTGTCATAGTATATACTAAAATATAGTAATATAAAAATGAAATACGGAAGGAATAATGATTTATATTTTTTTAGACTTTTTTCTATTCATAACCTGTCAAGGTCTGTGATGTTATACTAAGTGTTTTTTTTTTTAAAGTTTAAACGTTACCAAATCGAATAAAACTTACATAATATAAAGGTGTTAAACATAACGATACAATATTTAAAAACAAATTATTAGATATATATTAAATTATATTTTATAATTTATTATTTATTTTTGTTCTTGATTACTTTTTAGGAAGGTTAAAGAGCAATCAATTTAACTGATGATATGCGTATGAAACAATGAAAAATGAGATAGATAATTTAGGTGAGTGTAGAACACAAATCTTATTAATTTAATAAAACACACAAAAACTTGTTTATTACTTCAAACTATCAGGCTATAATTTCTAGCCTTCACCAGGGCTAAGAATAAAAAACAAGATAACAACAAATAAATAAATGGATATATTAAATATTTCAAAAATAAGAAAATATCTAACATTGTGGATACATAAATAGTTGACAGACATGAATAGTTTAAGCATTATAAGAAGATAAAGCATGTATGAGAAAAGTAATATTAAAATTAAGTAGCAAGAAACAAAAGATAATAAAATTATAAAATACATATTAAAATCTAGTTAGTAAAGATAAGTACAAAACGAAAATTATTTTTAAAAAATAAAGTAATAAAAGAAGTGGAAAATAAAATAAATAGGTAATTAAATATGTATTTATATATTATATATGTACATATTTATATACATGAAACGTAAAAAAAAACTAGATACTAGAATGAAGCACCACATTAAAAATTATATGAATAATGTATATTGAATAGGCTGCACTATACCACAATTTTGTAGTAATGTTCATTAATACTAAATAGAATATACCAAATAAAATTGAGATCGTGTAATGTAATGTATGTCTACCATACTCATACACTCAATTATTTTAGATACGTTTCATTGAAATCAGGATAATTTTCGACAAAACAAAAAGAAACCGCGAGTTCGAAGCGGTAAAAGGGTCGAGATCAAAGGTCCAGACAAATTAAAAAATAATTAATCTTTTTTTTTAAATTGCCTTTGTACTGAGAGTGGCCGCAATTAATTAACTCAATTGACCAACCACCATATAAAGCCGCTTAAGAGGGGTCCCCTCATTAAGAAGGAAGAGAATATAGAAAAGTTATATTTGATATAACTTTATATCTACAATATTACATCAAGAACATATATTACTATAATTGTTCCGTTATTATTATTCCATCTCTTTATATCTCATTAAATAGTCAAGGTTTACAGAAATAATTTATTAGTTTTTATTAAAGAGATATACTGCTGTAAACCACGAAAATCAGTAATTCTTTAAGATCTTAATTCCGTTCTTACAATAACTAATACGTAATGGCTTCATTCGACCTCACTCCACGTTAGACACACTAAGCAAATTCATCTATATATCTAAAGAATCAAACCCAATTATCCTATGGTCCTTGATTCGTTCGATGAAATGTCTATTTCGCCTTGGTTTTATCATAGTCCACAATAAATATTTGGAAATTTCGTTCACATTTTTCGCTTATGCATGTGGAAGGGTATCTTCCTCATCAACACTTTGAAAACGGTGCGATTGAGCTCATAATTGAGAGAAAAAAGTTAGAAATTAATGAAGACATGATCTAGTATAAATTTCATCGACTACTTTCGCTTTGCCTATTTTTTCAGATTTATCCAAACTAAATAACTAAATAGTTAAATAATGGCCTGTTAAATATAAATAATAGCCATTATTGTGTTTTCGTGAGATATTGTAAATTTAAAACGTTAGATGCGAAAAACGGCACCAGAGCTATATTGGGGAAAAAATGCTAGAACTTTCTTCTTCTTGTAACAGAAAGTTTTCTCTAAGTCACGTATCTAAAGTGTAAAAGAAAGTTTTCATACGTTCTAATCTAAACTTACTACTTCTTAACTACCGAGCTTATTTAGGTTTCGAAAATATTCATCATATTTTTTTTTTCAAAATTAGGTGTTACTATTGGAAAAAGATACTAATTGTAACTGCAAGAAGAATTTGAGTTATAACTATAGTATATATAAGAAGATGGTCAGGGTTGCGGTCAAAAGTGAAACAAAAATGGTTAACAACTATTTATTTTCCGACGTTTCGCCCCACTTTGCAGGGCTTCATCAGGGCTAAAAAGATACAAAATGATACAATGATAAGAATAAAAATACAAAGATAAGATACAATGAGAATCTTATCTTTGTATTTTTATTCCTATCATTGTTTCTTTTTAGCCCTGATGAAGCCCTGCAAAGTGTGGTGAAACGTCGGAAAATAAATAGTTGTAAACTCTTTTTTTTCACTTTTGACCGCAACACTGACCATCTTCTTATATATCAATTTTTATGGTCAACTATATATACATATATAACTATAGTACTTTTATCAAGTCATGTTGTGCACATTCAATCCAGATTTACCTAAACTGGAATGATAATGTCGAAATAGGACAGAGGCAGATCCTGAAGGTATGCCAACGATGGGACGAACAGCTGGATGGCAAGTGTCCAGGCGCGGTGACGGAGCCCATCTACTATAATTTAGGAGCTTCGTTTTGTCCCTGGATGAGGAAAAATCGCTTTGGCAGGAGACCAGATCAGTTGTTGGCCTGTTCGCGCTCACAAAACCTACAGTAACAAATCGACATTCAGGCGAGATTAGCCTGTATTCGTTTCTATCGTGCAAATCGGTATGTCATTATCAGAAATGCAAATTTTCATAGTCTTGTAAAAATTAAATTACTGGAACTAAATTCTTAAGCTTAAAAATTATACTTATTGTTCTGAAGGCATCTTAATCCATCATATCCCCCAGTGGAGCGGCCCTCCCCATTCTTGTACCCCCCGGCTAGCGGCTCCTGGGCCAAAATTGTAACCCCCGCCCTCAGCGGACCTAGCCCAGTTCCTTATAATGCCATATGGCAAAGGGCCACTATTATATATATATA
>NW_027112419.1:1082667-1087401 GCF_000696795.3 Halyomorpha halys | reverse complement strand
TTATATACAGGTATATATTAATATTGTCATCAATATATTTTCAATAAATATTGATAGTCCATACACTGTTGAAATTCTAAATGTACTTATAAATTAAAAATAAACTTAATAATTAAACACGATTTAGCAGATAAGAATTCATCATTTTAAATAATAATATTTAAATTTTAACGATGCTTAATATATGGACAAATGTAATTATTTTTAGTTTTTGTCACTTGGTCTGATGCCAAGGTAAGCCTTTGGTCTACCTTAAATTTATTATACTAGTATTAATAAAAAGTTATTATTATCATATACAGTAAAAACTTAAGTAGTAAACTAAAGTAAAAAAAGTCGACGTTCTCCTATACGTTTAGAGATAAAATTAAATTCCTTATCTTGAATACGAGACTATACTACTTAATCGAAAATAAGATTCAGTAAGTGGAAACCGGTTTGTGGGGAGACACGGTAATTCGAAGTTTCCACGAATTCCACTTATTGTTAAGACATTTCCTAATGGGAACCTTTATTGTCGAGTGAGTTGAGGCATCATCTGAGCAGCCTCGAGTCGGCAGCGGCACAGATTCGGATTCGGGCTGGGCGGGTTAATTTTATTTCCTGGCGGCCTTAGGGAATCTCGAAACTCCCACTTAGGTTACCACATAAGTTGGCCACTTATAGGGTATCTCCTCCTCTCCCTGTATGTCAAAAAAGACAAAAGGGTAAAATAAAAATAAAGATTACGCCTAACAATGATCGTTTCTATTGAAATGTTACAGTACGTTCGCCGCATCTCAACATTCAAAATCAGACCACTAAGGTTGTAAGTTCTTAAGTTTCTAAAACTTCTGAACTAACTTAAGGAAGCAGGAATAAACAAAAAAATATTTACCATATCTGATCTTACCCCATCAAAAATAACATGGTTCAAATTTGATTTCCAGTTAATACTATAACTCAAAAAATTCACTCTTCCTAAAATCCAATAACTAAATATTAAATCTCCTCGAACTCCCTTCACTTCGACGAATAATAATCGAGTTCTGACCGCAATAAACCAAAATTTCACAAATTTGAGCCAAATTATTTAGTGACGGACAAATTGGTTATATAAATTGTTTTCACCCCTGTGGAAGTTATTAATCAAACAGCCTGGGCAATGCATTATACCTTCATTAGAAGGAGATACTGATAGGGCCATAGATCAATTAACATGGATGGATCGAATGCAAACCAGCTCATATTGCATATTGCCTCTGTCCATGACAAATATTTGACCTGATCCCAGCATCCATTGCTAATGGCACATGTCTCCGCTTTACTGTCGATACA
Source organism: Halyomorpha halys (assembly GCF_000696795.3). Taxonomy (NCBI): domain Eukaryota; kingdom Metazoa; phylum Arthropoda; class Insecta; order Hemiptera; family Pentatomidae; genus Halyomorpha; species Halyomorpha halys. The sequence goes on along the minus strand of NW_027112419.1, from coordinate 1,086,084 downwards.
TCCTCCATTGAAGATACACCACGTGTAATTTAAGCTTCCTCTCGTATAGTGTGAATTAATGAACAAATCTACAGAAATTTCTTTTATTTTCCTTAACAAGACCCGTTATTTGAGAGGTTAAGAAAAAAAATTCATTTATTTAGTCAGTGTCTGTTTTTTGCAGTTTTCATAAAATGTATTGAGAACTTGGTGAGAAGTGGTACAGCAAATTATTTACACGGATTTTTTCTGCGGCGCCCTTAATACATCCGATTTTTTTTTCGACTTTCTTGAAAAATTGGAAAAATTTCCTTTTTTAAAGCGATTACCCATTTAACATTGAAAAATTAAAAATAGATACTATTTTCTTACTATTTAGTGACTAAAGTATGAGTGGAGAAGCCGTGTTTGCGCACTAGCTGTTTCAAAAGATGGAGGTTGGAAAGAAACCAATGAAAGACTCGAAAGTTCCTAAATTCTTGTAATTTTGTCAGCATACACGATTGCTGCATTCGAATTCCAAAAAAGTTGCCGAATTGTTTAATTAAATTTTTCGCGGCGCCCAGAGGAGCCGCGGCTCGCACACTTTGGGAATCAGTGGTCTAACCAGTTCAGGGCATTACAACCTATTCATTAAAAAGTTTCTCTTTCCTATACAATTTTACGTAACTTCACTAAACATAACTGTGTAATACAGGCGGTTTTTAGGTTCCGTTGCTTGGAAAGTGACTTAAGTTCGAATTTTAAGTTGATTTCTGTTCTACATAAATTTAAATACTAAGTTGAGAAAACAATTCTTATTTCATTTAGCAGCGTATTTCTTTAAAAATTGTGTGAACTCTCGTTCTTGGTAAACATAATATTTTCCAATTATAGTTTTCTATGATTCGCCTTCACTTTATTTTATGACTTGTTTGTCTCCAGTGTAATATCACTCCGTTCTCCAGAAATCTTCCAGACAGAGCACTTTTGATACCGTTTATCTATTATAAAATACCTAGAAAAGTATTCTTAACAAGGGCTGGAAGAACGAGAAGGAATAATATTTCAAAGTAAGAAAAATAAGTGATTTGTTGAAGTGTTGTTGCTGTAAATAATGAGTTGGAGGGTACAGTGTTTGACAGTATGCTAAGTAAATTTCGGATTGGAAATACATAATTTATTTTTCATTGAGACAGATTTTTTTTTTATTAATTGATTATTAATATATATATTTTTTTTTCAAGGGAATAACTTCGAATTTGTTTTAACAAAAAACGAATCTTGGTATAAATTGGTGAACGTTGTGATTATGAAAAGACTTAAAATTGGACGGTTTAAAATGAGAACTGCCAGTATCCAGTATTAAAATAAGTAAATAAAAATTCTTAATATATGTATATATAAAGTTATAAAAGATATATTTAAACAAGAAGAAATATACCTACTCACATTTCTTTTTTTTTTAATTCATACCTTCGAAAATTCACTTCAATCTAAAGTATTGGTTTAAATTTTGTAAGCCAAAGAACTTTAGATTGAATTAAGCAGAACATTTATTATCATCCTTAAGATAAAGAGAGCAACACTTACTCAAACCAAAACCCTCCAAACATTTTCCATTATCAGTTCCCATTATTACAAAACGTTTTCCAAATTTATTTAAACTACATTCAGATATAAATGAAATCAAACAAGGAGTTTACATAGCCTATTAACTAGTCAGCTTCCTATAAACGGATCATTGTGTACAATGACCATTCTCTATGACAGAGTACCATCGAACTATGCACTGACTCACCGAGGGGTACATGCCGCGTGTAGTAATCAGTCAAGGATCAAAGACACCGCCTCGGCAGTTAACAGGAGTAAGTGCTCCAGTAATTATTGCTAATTCCTCCAGGTCACAATGTCCTGTCACCGCGCCATTGTAGGTCCACTTTGGTCTCTCATCACTGGTTAGCATAATTGCCGTCATTGAGGACAAAAGGATCCAATCCAAAATCACTTTCTTTTCAATTCTACATCAGTTTCATAAAAATAATAATAATAAATAAAAATAGGTATGTGATAACTTTAAAATCACCATGTTTAATTATATATTTGTCAATTTTTTTTTTAATGTATAAAGCCGAAAATATTAATTTAAAATCCCTGAGTATTATCCAACACCAGTTCCATTAAAACTATTTAAATGAATATTTTTTTTCGTTTATCAACTAAAAAATTAATTTAATTTTATTCAATAACGTAATTGGAAATAAAAAATCTGTACAACTACAAACCAGGAAGAGTCGGAGGTTCAGCACTTTGTCAAAAAGTACTAATTCTTGAACAACAGTTTTGCAAGGAGATGATTTGTACATTACCAGGCTCAACCACCACCATTTTATCTAATTAAGTGTACGCACTACATGAGGCTGATTGGACCAAATAGTTTCATTATGTGATATGAATAATCCAATAATGTAATAGTTTATTGTATTAGATATTCTATTCAACTTATTCTCAGCTATAAGCTTTTGCGTTAAAAATTAAGTAATCACAGCTTAGTGAAAGTAGATAAAGTTATTGTATAGTATTCTAGAAACCTAATTTATTGTTCTTACCTGGGAAAAGTTGATAATGTTCTATACTTACATGTTTCATTACATCCATACTACATGTTAATTACAATTTAATGTCAATATTAGGAAGGAAATTACTTGCTATAACATAGCGCAGAATATATATTCACATATTGTTATTTTCACTGAGTTAAATTAAGATTCATTAAACCTTCATTTCTTCATTGCCATGTTGTTAACAATTAATACCCTTAATGAATCTTAAATTCAGCAATTTAGTGGGAAAAATCCTTAAATGAATTACCTATATGTTCTATTTTTATTTCATTTATGTAAGTTTTCAAGTGTAACATGCTTATGCACGGAGATAGCTAACTAACCTGAAAGATTATGTTTAAGATTTAAAGAATTCATTAAACATTTCAAATCTATTGCCAAATTTCACTTCATTTCATCACGTTAAACCAAGTTTTAATCAATTTAATCATTGCTTAATTAATTCAATTCCCAATAAATTCATTTAACTTTGCTGACTTTACATTCAACATAGCCTAACCTAATAGTGATAAGGATAACCTTAATAAAACACTCACTTTATTTCTCACAATTCTATTCATTATTTCCACAGTATCCATTTATAAATTAATTAACATACTGCCTATAAAAGTAAAGTCTTTAATTTATACAAGTTATAAACAATTGTTAACCTATTACCTTCAATTCACTTTAACTGTATACATCGTGACCTGCTCGTGCTATACTGCAGGTGTCCCGAGTGTAATTTTATGATTGTATTAAATGTGTGGAAAAGGGGGGCTGGAAATCGTGAGACCTTTCGCTAATTGACATGCATATATTTTTTATATTTATAAAATATTAATCCCTGGAGGGG
>NW_027112419.1:1069377-1076987 GCF_000696795.3 Halyomorpha halys | reverse complement strand
TGGCCACATGTCGCTCGCAATTTCGATTTCGGACGTGCTGTAAGAAGCACCACACCCTGATCCACCGCCAGGAAGAAGACAACGCAGATGCTAAAGCCGATTCAACATCTAATAAGCCAACTCCAATGGAGACATTCATTGGCTTCGGATCTACGCCATCTTCATACAAGGATACCATGGTACTATTCGGCACTGCATGGATTCTTGTCAAGTCGAAGGGGGGAGACTTTCATATGGCCCGTGCTGTGTTGGACTCCGGAAGCCAGCATACATTTATTTCCAGCGTGCTTGCACACAAGATTGGCGCTAACATTTGAAACTTCGATCATTGTATCACTAGTCTCGGCGAGTCAGCCGTCCCGAGATCGGATCTGAAACGATCTACCTCTTGCACCATACGGCCATTCATTGGTAAACAAGAATATAACCTCTCGCCGGTGGTAGTCGACCGCATCACCTCGTCATTACCAAATATCAACCTTCCTTTTTCCGTCATCAGCCGCACTATGCGCCACCCTTTGGCTGACCAACGTTTCGAGGAGTCAGGTCCAGTCGATCTGTTAATCGGTGGGGGACTTATACCCACGGATTCTTAATGGAGCTCCTTATCCTACTGAAGTCGAGGGACTTTATTTTACGCCTACAGTCTTCGGCTTAGTAGTTTCCAGCGTTGTTCACAATTTGGCTCAACCTACGTCTTGTTCTCTTTTCTTCAAGTCAACTCTCAGTGTATCGAATTCTCACGATAATGTGGTAAAAAATCAGTCTTCTTCTTCTCGTTGAACGATCTCTAGAGGCAACAAGTTACCACCATCTTCATGCATTGCTCCTCGCCACAACACCGTACGGCGTGAATCTTTGACATTGTATCAGACCTTTAGACTCTCCAAACATTTGAAATCAGCAAATCAAAATATCAGCGCAAGGTCGTCCGGTGGTTCGGCAGCTACATGCGTTTCGTCTACGATTTCGATTCACCATTTCACGTCTTCAACGCAAACCTTATCAGTACCGAAAATTCCTTTTTCCTCGAAAATGCTCTGCATCATAGGACATCAGCATCCACCTTTTAGTAGAAAATATCGCACTCCTTTCAATAAAAATGTAAGTGGAATTAATAAGGAAGAAACAAGATCTTTTCGGCGTATGTATTCCAATGCACTACACCAGCGACTTCTTTCATCCACATCTACAATCAAAAACGAATGCCACAACCATCAGAATTCCACTGACAATGGAATATTCAGATAAGAGAGTCTAACACCAATTCCCAATCTCTCTTTCCGCTGTTACTTCGCCATAGAAGGTTCTACAATCAAGGGCAAATCTGCTACCAGTCACTTCAGGAAGGGTACAATCAAGGTTTAAAGGCAATTCGTGAAACACCATTCCTTGACTGAAGGTCAAAATTATATTGTAAATAGTTTCGATTGATTCTTTTTTTTTGTTTATTTTCGATTTATTTTTTCTTCGTTTTTAGATTCATGTATATAGTTAAGGCCAACATGATTATTTTTGTTCTTCACACCACGAATCATTGTGTTCTTTAGTTGTACATTTCACACCAAGTTTACATAGTTTTCATCCACTCTTGCCAAGCGGGAATTGTTAAGGTGGGCGGACGCACACTCAGCCTAATTTCTAGAAGTTGCACACATTTTACCAACACTAGAATTAATTTCCTTTTTTTTCTCTTACACATATTTCTTTTTTTTATCATTAAATTAGCCTAAACAACCTATCCCAAGTAATTTTCAATGATTGTTTAGGATGTAAAGTTCATTTCCGCTTGCATTTAAACTCTGTCCATAAGCATAATCTTATTTTGTATTGTTCTTCTCTCTCTGTAAATTTAGCCTCAGACACAACCTACTTGCTACAGCCTGCACCACATCTCAACAAGTAAATCACCCGGAGCGATTTAGGTGGGCGGTATGTTCCGCTAACCTACGGCAACGGAAAGGTTGAATCAGAAAGGCTTCCATGTATAGGACCAGTAGCGCCCATGTGGCCAGCATCAAAAGCTTGCCTCCTCCAGCGCTCTTGGTGGCAAGAGAAGCAACCCAGATGAGTGTGAGATAACCATCTTGTCTTCAACCAGAGAAGCGTCCATCCTTTATTTTTGTTCTTTGATCATTAATATCTACATGAGTGAGTAGATTTACTTGAGTGGTTCCCAGCAGCAGAGAGAGGAGAGGCTTGGAGATGCGGGGGGAAGAAAGAAGAAAGAAGTAAGCCCACATAGCAATAGTTAACATCCGCATCATCATCAACCACCTCAATGTTAGATCTACCATCTCCATAGCCCACCCTAGTTTTGTTTTGGTCACCCCCTACAATTCTTGTAACATAAAACAATAGAATTTTATTACATTTAATCATGTTTTATTTTTCAATTATACAGTCCACTCAAACCCAACCAGCTAACCAAAAGTGAAGTGTGTCTTACAATGCGGTTGAAGGCATACTTCATACAATAATTATAAGAATATTGTTATAAGGTTGTCAAAAAGTAACCAAAGTCTACGGTAAAATCTATAACAGTGGTTCCTAATGAATGAGGTGTGCAAAGCAAATGCCTCTTTCTCAAAATTTTACGTAAAAGATAAGAAAAAGAATTAACATTAGAATAACAAGTGTACAGCGCATTTCATCATTTAATTTACACCGTTTTTCTTCTTTTCCTACATATTTAACCACTCTAAGCATAATTTGCAGACATTTTTATTAATTTATTTTACCTCCACAAGGGTTGCGAAATTATTTTAGGCAAAAAAAGGTTCAGAAAATTATTTTTAGACCATGAAGAGTGATGTGACGAAAAAATTTTCTTAATAAAAGGAATTAAAAATCTTAACTTTTTTTTTAATTCCAGCGTATTAGGAATCTGATCTAATAACCAACCATAAAACTATGGTTATATGGGCATTAAAAATCAAATAACCAATCCTAAAATATATTTTCATATATTTATACCACTCTAGATTACCTGATTCTAAAAAGACATTTATTTCAAATGTTTGTATCATATAGGAAATTAATTTGAGGTAAAGGTAAATTTGTTACATTTAAAAAGACATTATTTCACCAATTTTAATTAATAAAAAAAATGTTCTACTTTTATTTATTTGAGTGTTTCGACCACTAGGGCCATTAACACTGTTCTACATTTCGGCTAACACTATCTTCAGGATCAACAATAAATAAAATACAACCCTCTTATTAAGTTATTAGTGTGTAAATAAATTCAAGTTCGTGTGGATGGCATGTGTGTGAAAGGTAGAACATTTCATTTAATAATTACAAGATTAATAAAATTTTACATATTAATATTATTTTTTAATGTGAAAATGTTTTAGCAACAATAGTGATTTTTTACATGACCTTAGGTATTTATACATAGCATATTATTTTATTTATTAAATGAAATTTATGATTTTGATTTTTAAATTAATGAATATAAATTAACTGTGACGATGCTCAACTATATCACGGTGGAACGTGAAATTATTGTCCATATCTATCAACACAAAATGAAATATATAAATAAACACTAAATCATAAAAATAAAACCTTTTTAATAGATATATAAGCCCCATCCCAATAATTCATACAATATCCCACCTTTGTTATTTTTCTTTTTTATCCCTCCTTATTTCTCGGGAAGCCACCGAAAGTAATAATAAAGCCAATAAAGAGGAAAACAGAGGAATGAAAGTTTTTTATAACAACATAATTGAATGATGAACCAGATACAGAATGAAAAAAAAAAATAAAATCTCGGCGAGAGATGATTTAAACAATAACTTTACCCGTCTCAATTTAAAGATGTATAAATTTTATTTCCCATCAAATTAAAACTAATTTTCATTTTCAATGATGTATTGCGAACAGTTGTTCCTGTTAAACAGGTGTATGTATATATTTTTTTAAATTCAAATAATGAATGGATAAAGTTTCACAGTTTTCCAGAGAAAATAGTAGGAGAGTCTCCTTTATTTAGGAATTTTATTCAAGGATTTCCCGACAGGATATTAAATCAGTAAGGAGAAGGCAATTTTTTTTTAATTGCCCTTGGAGTCTCCTCTTATCTATTTCTTTTTTCCTTTCCCATTTGTATTCTCTCCCTTATCTCTATTGGAGCCCTTAATGTAATCAAGATCTATGGGCCCGGCTTTCCCATTACGGAGAAAATACAGAATAGTCTTTAGTCCCACTATAATATTTCCGAATATAGGGCCACATCGGAGTGCATAATTTAATATTCAACACTAGATAATAAATTGACGGTCAGATAAAGCAAAAATAATTTGTATTTATTCAATATAAAATGACAATAATAAATATAAAAACAATAATAATTTAAAACAAATAAATAATGAACGTGTAGTAGTAGAAACGTCCTTACTACCCTTTATATATTATTATATGTTTTTAAGCAGTCAAAGAAAAATAATAAATTTATACTTAAACGAAAATTAATAATGCTTTGAGAAGAAATAGTATGTTAGGGCAATACCTCATCATATTTAATTCAAAGGTTTAAATCTGTGCAGAAGAAGTGAGTTTTATTTTGTGATGGATCCACAGTATGAATTTCTACCCATTACCCTATAACAGAACCTCACATCTATCCCTAAATAGAAACCAAAAAAAAGAACGTTCATCTCCCCAAAAAAAATTAAATTAGTAACAAACTGTTCTGATCATGTAATATACTGTTCCGTCATTTTGAAGAATGTTATTTAATCGGAATATAGGTTTGGAATGAAATAGTTGTTTTATCCAACAATTGTTTTTTTTAGCAATAGTTAATAATATAAATTCAGAAACTCTTACCTAGTTTCGAAAAAAAAAAAAGAAACTATATTGTACTAGTTAACTTTGAAATTATATTACAGAGCTTAAATGGCGAATTTTATAAAATCGACCCTTAAAGTACCTTTAATATTATTTTTTTTTAAAATAAATAACCAGTTTACATTGTTAGCAATAATCAGCAATGGATAAGCACAAAATATTAAAGAATTTTATAAATAACTAAAGGAGAAATAAAGAAAAATGCAGAGATTCGTTTCGAACAGGAAAACCGAGACCACTCGACCTTTACGAATGAATCACGACTTCGTTATGTTTTCTTAAACAGTTGTTCTTAGCAGGAACAAATTTCATATTCGTTATTGCAACCCCTAGAAACCATGAAATGCCAATTTTTAGACAAATAAAAAAAAAATTGTTTTGTTCATAATTATCGCCTTCACTTCTTTAGATTTTGTTTTTTGTGTTTTCGAAAATCACTAACTTCAGCAAGAGCCCACAAAACCTGATGATATATGAAGCATGGTAAGTGTAAATATTAGATTAATATTATTTATTGTTCAATTATTGAACATTTTTCAATTTGAAGAGACTTATGTTGCGATGTTTCTCCGAAGTTGCCATTAAGATCAAATTTTTTTCTAGATATATTTTGAGAAAAACAAATCGACACAATTGCTAACGTTTTGTCTTGTTTTACACATTTTCCAAAAATGGAGGTCACTATATAGGAGCCCAAACTTAATACCAAAACACATTTCTGTCCGTTTCTAAAAGGTTAGCAAGCAGTGAATTAGCTTGATAAAGTTATTTGTTATAATTTTATTTATTTATTTATTTTTTTGGATTGGGCTATAACTCTTAAAAGATGGATCGTAGCGAGAAATTTCTAATAAAAAATATTATGAACATTAAATTCTGCGTTGAATGAGTACTAATACTTTAATCAAGTAGTATCGTCTTAAAGCGCCGGCTGTGGTATTTCCTTGAGCTCCAATAGCTAGCCTCAAATGTTATGAAGTTCATATACAAATAATACAAATCTGATCGTTTATTTCAGTGATTTATGTCAATATTACTTTAAGTATATATTAATATTAATTAAATATTTAATTAAAGAATATAACGTTTAACGATTTGTTTTATATTAACTTTCCCGTTGCGATCCATCGTTTACGATTTATAGCTATAGTATAGGATTATAGCTCTACGGCAGGAATAGAAGCTTGTATGGAAATAACCAAGAAACTTGAAGGGCTGAATATTATAGTTAATTCCAAGAAGACCGACTGTATTATTTTTTCTTTCCAGAAGAACAAACAAACCTCTCCCTAAAGCCCTTAGGGTAGGAAGGTACGAGAATAGACCAGTAGGCAGCATAGTATATTCGGGTGTCACTCTTGACAGACACCTGACGCTAGCTCGCAACTGCAATAAGGTCAAGCTGGTCAGGATCAAGTCTTCTTCTTAATCACCTGTTAACTTCTCCTAATCTATCCTTTTGCACCTATGCTAACCAACATAGAACCAACAACAGCCAAGAAGCTCCAACACTTTCAGAGTGGTATATTCAGACTTCTAGTGACGTACTTCACTACAAAGAGCAGACGGACCACATACATACGACATTTGAGCTACCGACTGTGACTGAATTTATCTCGAGGAAGGATATAAATTTTTTTGATAGATTCCATTACTGCACAAACCAGCTATTCAGGACACTGGCACCGAAAATACGGCCTCAAAAGTGACAGACTCACCTAACAGCTTCAGTATAACTGAGAACCAGTTACTGACTTATTTCTGATTCTATAAACTTGATGAGCTCCTTCACCATAGAGTGACACAATGATATTACACTTATCCAAAATAACCAATTCCTCACCCTTCTTCTCATCATTCCCTGATATCGACTCCATGCACCCATGCTTGGAAAAAAAAATACTCATATTAGTACAACCAGAAATGTTTTTTTTCGTATCAAGTTGAGGCTTAGACAAAGTACTTGATCTCAGTTTTTGGCAAAATTTGAAGAAAAAGAAATGTGTTTTTTCTTCTTTTAGGGTTTTAGTACTAGACTTAATTATTAATTCATAGTAGCAGTCCGAGGCAGAAATTAATACACATTAATTTGCAACTTTTTCTCTTAACACCGGTTATAAACATAAGGCAATAACAAGAAAAAATTAAATTAATTAGCTAATTAGGAGAATTAGGATCCTCAGAAATGTGCTGAAAACTAACTTTTAAAATTATTTTCACATGTATGTTTTATGCATCGGGTTCCTTCACTAGATAGAAGTTTAGAGAACATAATAAAAGTAAAAAAAAAAACTATCCGAGAACCGCAAAGCCTGAAAATTCCGGACCGCTTGAAAATTTATTTTTTCGAGCTTGTTCCATAACGACTTTATTCCGGGGCTTAATGAAGCTCTGACAAAAAGCTGTGCGCTCGTTGATGTTCCAGTCTTATTTTACCTCCACCGCGTTTCACTTCTGATCATAGCTAGGCCTCGTCTCTCGAAAAAATTTCCCTCCAACAATTGAGCACAATAGTGCGATAGTTACTTTTATTGCTACGGTATTTTCAGCTGAACCAATTATAGAGCCCAATCGTTTTTATGAAGATTCGAATAGTTATTTCTCCAGATCACAATTTTATTTTTTTTACGTACACAGCAGAAAAATATCACTGTATGTCGTAAAATTCTGAAAACGCTAAAATTGCTAACAAAAAATTAAATATGGAAATGCAAAAATAAATAAAAAACAAATATTGCGGTGCACACAAT
>NW_027112419.1:1068104-1069327 GCF_000696795.3 Halyomorpha halys | reverse complement strand
TTTATAAAATTACTTTAGGGAAAATATTAATAAATCAAGCAATGAGTTAATAATCTAGAAAAAAATTATTTAAAGTATACTCATGTTTAATTAGTCAACAAATATATTTAAATACCAATTCCCTTTCTACCAAAGTCATTTACTGTCAAATATTTTTCAAACTTCAAAAACTTTGTAATGAAGATAGGCACATCTTTCTGGGAAAGATTCTTTTAAAACTACACGCTGTGAAAACAATCAGATATTATTTTTTTCATAATTTTCTATTTTCATTCTTTGCGTTCTTTGTTTTCCACTCCAGTTTTTCCTCATTTTATTGTAACTAGATTACATATTATGGATTCTCTTATGGAGACATTTCAGGTTTCTCTTATTTTTGACAAAAATTCACCTAATGATTTTAACTAAACTCATCTTTAATTTAATGAAGTTGTGTGCTTGACAAAAATAATATTCTTCGTTTATTCTAAAAAAGGTCTCTTAAGAATAGCAACCCAGGAAATTAAAATCGTGTTTTAGTGCCTCATAGCGAAAAAAGAAAAATCAGCATATAAAAACGATGAGATAATTACAAACCATGATAGAACTTTTAATAATAATAAATTAAAAGAAAAAATTATAATTAACAAATATGAAATAAGAAATATAAGATTATATCTATATTTACAAATTTCAAATCAATCTTGAAAACATCTATTTACATTAGAACTAAGGTCTTCATAAATCTGAAAATGTTTTAATAATATCTTTATAATTTTTTTTAGAATATAGCACAAAGCATACCTCAAAAACGACAATTTTAATTAAATTTTTTATGTTGGTTCGACTAATCCTGTTTTGTGGAGTAAGTTCTAAAATGTCTAACTCAACGTGATAAAAATTATTTAAAAAATTTAATTATCTTAATCATCAGAAAGGGGGAAAGAAGATAACAACCTACTAATTTAAAGCATATAGCAACTAGATGGTTAAGAATTGATTTCAGGCGGAATTCGAAGGTGAGAAGGATTTATGGAGTGAGAGATGGATAGGAAGCAGAGATGGGCAAAAATTAGCTATAGTTGAAACTAATAGCTAAAATTGCCCTGGGAACGACTATCATTTATGAGTGAACCATTTTCTTTTTTTTTTTTTTTTATTTGATAGATTTATTTATTGATAGATATTACAATCTGCCACACAGTTGTGGGCAATAGATAATATTGATGAATGATCTCATACAT
>NW_027112419.1:1060656-1068054 GCF_000696795.3 Halyomorpha halys | reverse complement strand
TGTTAATTATAATATTAATAAATAAATATCGTATCCATGACAATTTTAGCTATTAGTTTCAACTATTGCTAACTATGCTTCCTATCCATTTCTCACTCCATAAATCCTTCTCTCAAATTCTACGACAGATATTGCGGAATTGAATAGGGGATTTGGATCTGAGAATATTGGATATGTTTAATGTTACCACTAAGCATTATTTGATTAATATATTATTTATTATACATATTATTTGATTATATATGATGATATATAATGATTTAAAAGTCCATAGTCTCGCAAATCTTCTGTATATCGTGAAATTAATAAAATTTCTTCAATGTTATTTTTCATAAAGTAAACTTATTTTTCGATTCATCCATTAATGTGAACAAAAAATTACTACAATATAAATATGAAAAAATGATAATACATTTCCGCAAGAATGGGTCAGTAAGATTGTTAAGGAATTCACTTAAAATGCAGGAAAGGTAGAGGACTTCAATAAAACTGAACAGAAACCGAAGCAATCATTGGGTCTGCATTGCGGGCGATAGTATGCACTTAAAAGCGAATAATTCCTGCTCATACGGGATATAATCCATTCCTATATAAGAGGGCTCTAACGGTCGGAATACAGAGTTTGTACTTATAGTCGTACAGTATATAGTAACTATACATTTATACGATAGTAGCATACTAATTTACCATCGGATTAAAAGTGAAGCACAATAAATAAAAACATATAATTTTGTTAAAACGATTTGTTTCTTTTGACTATTTTCGTAATTGATAACATTAAAATTATAATATCATAGCATCAGCTATAATCAAACATTACTCAAGGCCATTCCACGGTATACCATTAATTCTAATGTAGTAATTGAAAAGATTAGATAATTTTGAAAAGAATTGAACTTAATGTATTACACTAGTTCAGATATCTCCCTATTATAGTCATTAACCTCTGAAAATAATACAAGTTTTATTGAATTCAATGAATCATATCAGGTAAAACGGTGAGTACACACAACAAAAACTAGACATTAATTTTTTTTTAATAAATCCCCCCAAAAAATGCAATGAATACATAGGTTAGTAATATCAGATCTTATTCGACTAGTTTCGCTGTTTTCTAAATGCTAGTAGAACCAGTTTTTTTTTTTATTATTAATTAACTATTATAAACTAAGTTTATTTTTTAAGTATTATAAAATATTTTAGTTGTCAAAAGTTGAATGATTACTAACAAAATTTGTATAAATAAAGTTAGAAGGGTTAAACATGCTGAAGCATGCTTAAGTGTGCAGCCGTCCTAATGTGGTGGGTGCTAGCTGTTAGACACCGAACTAAAAAGGAACTATGAAATCATTTCCAACACTTACAGAAGCGATTTAATGATAGCAACCAAACAAATCCAACTTATATAATAAATAATTGATTTCTTTCATAAAATTACGGTTAAAAACAGATTCAAAATCTCACGGTACTCACACTTATATGTAACTTATTTTTTTTTTTTTTTATGAACCCTTCCTGGTCATTTCAGACATATCAGGGTGGGGGGAGTTATCTAGAAGTGATACCATTCTAACCGCCGCCGCATCAGTTCCTAGACCTGTGCTTCAAGCTCCTGAGCCAAGGACGGCCCTGACTTATATGTAACTTTTTTATTGTTAATGACCCCCATCCTGGTCATTTCTGACATTGAGGGGGGTTATCTAGAAGTAACCAACCTCTTTTAATCATGATGGGGCGGTAAAGTTTTCATAACGTGGGACAATCTCAGAAATGAAAAAAAGTCAACCCCCCTGGAGGCAGGATTCGAACCGGCGACCGCCGCATTTCTCAGGCTACAAAAACCTCCGCCTCAACCATCTGAACTATGGACGGCCCCGAATTATATGTGCTTTTTTATATTTTTATTTTTACTATTTTGTTTTATACACATATTTTTTATAATATGTAACTTTTTTTTATTACCCCCTTCTTCGTCATTTCCAACATATTGGGTTTATCGATAGGTAACCAACCTATTCTCACCATATTGGGGGGTCAAGTTTTTCATTTTGTTGGACCACCACTCAATGAAAAATGTCAAAGGACCAGGTCGGATTCGAACCTGCGGCTGCCGCAGTTCTCAGGCTTCAAAGACCTCCACGTCAAATACCTGAGCCATGGACGACCCCGAATTATGGTATATGTAACTGTCCATCGAACCGCAGCTTTAGGCAGATCATTCTTAATCCGTTCCTGTTCCCTATCCAATTCCATATCTCCTTTCATTCGTATCCTCAAAGCCCTTCCAACCTTTAAATCCCTTATCCTCAATCACCTCCTATCCACCCAAATTCCAAGTAATAACGATTAAATGTTTCCAATGAAGTTTGTAAATAGATAGAAAGACAGATGATTTTAAGTTTGGAATTTAACATAATTACAAGTGGATAATTAAAAAATTTATTTGGTATCTGTAAATAGGTATATATTTTATAAAAGACATCATAAAGTTATTTTTTTACTATTAGAGGGTACCTTATTATTTATATTTTATTTTTTATTACCTTTATTCTTCTGATTTTCATATAAAAAATTAAAATATGTATATGTTGTTTTTTTTTTCTATTTTATTTTATTAGACAGTAGTTTTCTTAAAATGTTGGATACCACTGATGGTTTTATTTTAATGGTTTCCTTTTTATCTATTTACTTGATTTATTATGATTCATTATTATTATTGTTGTTGAAATATTATTGTCTTATTTATTTATCAATTTATTATTTTTATATCTTACTATTCCATTATTATTACTTTTTTTTAACCTTTCTATTAAAATATTCTAAGGCTCCAAAGCTCTTTTAATGCATGTTATGTTATTCTAAAGGGACAGGTCTCAGAATAAATAAAGAATATTATTATTATTAAACCTACTATTGGTAAAATATTCTGAGACTCAGTGAAGGAATATAAGTTAATTAGAATTAGAGTCAAAATGATGACGAAATATATAAAATTTCTGTCAATATTTCCCTATATCCCCACTCTGATATTTTCTGATGTAAAATGTATTTATAAGTCTCTCTTTGTATTTCCATAGGATAAGCCACGCTTGAAACTTCACTGATCCCACTGCAACTTCCAGGGCCCAAGTTTAACTTTATGGGCCAAAACAGTCAATTAAATTCATGAAAAGCTTCAAGACTTTTATTTTCACATCCAAGATGATGAAACAATGCAAAACAGAAGAATATTTTTTTATTATTATACCTTCACTTCAGGTGCGATATACCAAGTTTGCAACATCTGGTCAGTGATTTATTCTTGTATTTGGCCATTATCAATCGAGCCATTGATATAACTGATGAAATTGTGCTGCCTGGTTAATCCCATATCGATTGCATGCGCAAATTATTTTCTCTACATACCTATATTTTAAAAATGGTACGTTTTCCCCAAATTTTAAGCAAAGTTGTGGCTTGATACAAAATAAATTTAATACCAATCTGATCAGATTCCGTCACCTAATTTTGCTTACCCATGCAAAACATTCCTAACTGGATACACCGATATTTCATCAACGACTCAGATTAACTTTGAAATCAACGTATTTACGTTGCACGCATTTACACACCTCTGAAAAATAGTAAAAATGAAATATAGAATATAATTAAATATTAACAATAATTCTGATAAATCAAATTTTGAAATTTCTAAAACATCTATCCTAGACAGTAAATTATCAAATCATAATGACCTCGAAAAGAAGCGCTACAAACTTATACCAATACAGCTCATGGAAATAGTAGACACTAAATTAATCGTTTTCACCATACTGATTGTGATACTTTTATTTGTAACGGATAACACTATTATCTACACAATACTGAATACTACACAATTATCTACTGTTAAACAAGAGGAGCTTCATCATAATTCTCTAAAAATACAAATGTCTACTTCCGAAATTAAAAATTATAAGTAATTGCAAAGATTTATTAAAAGGTATAAACTTTTAATTTTCGGAACCTACTTGGATTGACGAATACGATTTCAAACGGATAATATTTATTTAGAAATAGAAAATATTTTGATTCACATTTATGTTTTAAATGCAATAAAACCAGTGGCATCTAGACACTAAATGCTCACCAGAACGATGTCCTAGGTCCTGAATGCCATAAGGTACTCTGAAGTCTACAATTGATAAATTAAAACAAATAAGGTATGAACTGAGAAGTGAGAAGTCATGAAATACTGAGCATGCTACTAGTTTTGTCGATAGAAACTGATGTACTTAAAAAAATTTAATTTATAGAATATATATTTATGGTATTATCTTAATACTTATAGAAACTGATGTACTTAAAAAAATTTAATTTATAGAATATATATTTATGGTATTATCTTAATACTTATAGAAACTGATGTACTTAAAAGATTTTAAAGTTGCTGAACAAAAATTAAGAAAAGTGTTAAAAGTTTAAAAAAATGTTTTAATTCAATTTTCCATTTTTATCTTATCATCTTTTAAGTATTAAATAAACTATGATTTCAACTAGTATGTCGTTTAATTCTGTTGATGTTCCTCATCATCCAAATCCTTTGGTTCAATCTATATCCAATTCCACCCATCCCTACAATCCACTTCGAAGGTTGAAACGGCAGTGGCCAAGAGACTTATTGTAAAATAAAATCAACAGTTGGAGTTCTGTCAATGGCCAGATGCTCTGCTCATGAAGAATGTTAACGGCTTTAGCGCACTTGGCTTCCACTCGCATTACCAGTGACGCATCGAGAGGGCTGCGCTGGTATCTCCTAGAATCCTACAATACCCATCATGCATGGGGGATATTATTTTTTATTGTTAGATAAGTTCAAAATTTTACCTATTTTATTTTATCCTTTTTTTTCTCCAAGTACATAGTTTGATTGTGTTAATTTTATTCATCTTTCTGTTTACATGCATAGCTATTTTGTTTAATTTTTTCATTTATTTTTTTTCTTTAATTTCAGTATAACTGTGATTATTACTTATTGCTCAACAACGTTGTGGCAGATTGTAATGTTTATCAATAAATAATATGATTATAAGTGAAAATAAATTCTGTTGATAACCTAAATTAATTCAGAAAATAATTTCTAGGGTCTATAACCTGGAGGGCGCTATAAAGGGGGTCTATAAAGGCGGACCTGAATAAAATATTAGTATTTGAAAAATTCTTTTACTGTTCTAGTTATTTATTGTTATCTTTTTTTTCTATCTAAAGTAATTCATAAACTAAAATATAATGAACTATATAAAGAACGTACATTTTTATGTATTTATGCATAAAAATGCACTGTCATTCCATAATATTGCAACGGACGGGAATAGATTTTTTTTTATTTTAAAAATCCATTAATATGCAAATGTAAATTGGTAATGAATTTCAAATCATAGTACAGAATCTTCATTTATTTTTAAGTATATTGGCTATGTTGCCGAGATTAGTCATTAATTCATTTGTTCTTTTCTTCGAGTTATGGAGTGAATTTAATTCTGCTTAGTAATACAAAACAAAGTTTCATCTTTACATAGTCTATAACTACATGCAACTTGTCTTTCATAAGAAACATCAGATCCAAATAAAAAAAATAAATAAATGTTAAAACTCCTCGAAATTTATTAAAATGCTCCAAGCTAATATTTAACATTTGAACAATCAGTCGCGTGTACCTTCCCGACGACGAGGGAGTTTTTGTTATAACAAAAAGGGAAGAACCCTCGTATACACAACTGTACTCAAAACTAACTTTTATATTAGTTTTTGAACTGTCTAGTTAAAAGTCTAACTTAACTTCAATTTAAACTTAACTCATTAAAATTTTATTAAGAACCACTCCATTTTATCCCCTCCAACCGACGAGATCCTATGAAGGTCAATTGTCGCATAGAAATTACCACTAGACATTTTATTTATTTTTTTTATTATTCAGTTTTATTTTTTTCCTAATAGAATATTTATTTTCGGTTTGAAACTACTTATTAAATGTTACAACGGTTATATATTAATTGCAAGAAAAATAGAAATTATTAAACTTAACATTTATTTCAAATAACATTATTTATTTGTTAGTTTTTAAAATGGGATTCATTTTTAATTAATAAATATTCATAAAAATTACTGAGAAAAATCGTTTGGATCACATTACAACCTTTATTTTTTATTATAAAACTATATAACAATAAACATTTTTATAACAGTTTTACATTTTTTTTTTAAACATATTTGTAAGAATACTGTCCTAATCCATGGGTCATTCTCAAACACAATCCTTTCATCAGTCACATTACCAAAATACATTTTCATAAACAACACATAGAAGTACTTGTTATAATTTTTTATGAAACGTACTTGTTCGTTTGCTTCTCTAATATTCAGCTGTTATTTAGTTTGTCATTTGGGGTTTTCATATTAAAAAAACTATAAATTAACTAGTAGACCTGGCAATACTTCGCTATTTATTGATTTTGAGGATTTAGATAAAATGAACTTAAGTGAAAGTTTAATAATTATTAATGTATTTAGTTAAAACTAAGCATACATTATTATTCTTATTTACACAAATATTAGTGATGAAATTACATCTTATATAAGCTAAAAATTTTTATAAACCTAATATGTTAGGATGGCAGCAACCTGTGGAGGCCAAAAATATATTTATAGTTGGACTATTCAGATAACTTCGTTCGGTTAATTTAGATGAAATAATAAGGTAGCATGGTAGGGCAGCACAGTGATTAGGGCTAACTCAAAGGAACCAGGTTCAAATCCGATTGGAACAGATAATTAATTATGCTGTTACTGTAGCCGTGAGTCAACCCTGTTGATTCGGGAGTCCTCTGGGGCTGATCCTACCTTTATAAAATGGGTACCTAATCCTAGTTATTTCTGACATACAGAGGGGCTATCGGGAGGGTATCACCCTTTTCTAACCACAGTGGGGAGGGATCAAGTATTCTTTTTGTGGGACCATCACAGAAATAAAAGTCAATCCCTCATGCCGGGTTCGAACTGGCGCCGCTGCAATTCCTAGGTTGCAAGTACCTACGCCTCAACTCACTCAACTAAAGACGTCCCTCTGAGGAAAAATCTGGCAATTCTAATGATCATGAACAAATCATCTCCTTGCAAAACATTTGTTTAAGAAAAAGTAATTTATTACACAGTATCGTACCCTTGACCTTTCATGGGTAGTAGTGAGTGGTACAGATTTTCAATTTTTTTTAGGAAGTAATTATTAAAATATTTTTCAAATTTCTTTTTTTTTTAATAATTTATTTATTGATATTTACAACAGTATACACATATATACAACAAGTAAATTTGCTGTAGGTGACATAGTGACATGATAAAAACATGTGGAGAATCTACCCA
>NW_027112419.1:1039055-1055361 GCF_000696795.3 Halyomorpha halys | reverse complement strand
ATAGTGCACACACGGCAGGTGATTGCCTAGGCTTGCTGCATTCTCCAGATTTGTGTTGTTGGCCACACTTGACGCACCTAGGTAAGTGATGGCAATAATGTTTAGTATGGCCATACTCCTGGCAATTGTGGCATTGCACTATTGTTCTTTTTGGGTAGGGTTTTATTTAATTTTTAACATCCAAATTTTAAAACATTAATTTTTATAATTTTTTACTTTTTTCCCACCGTCATTAAATAAGTAGGAAAAAAATGCCTAAATGATAAAATAATTACTGAAACAAATCTGGTGCGTTGCGAGCACCACAAAAATTACACTTTCATGCTACATACGTCTCCTACAACGGTTTCTGAAGGTTGGTGGCCTCGTGTTGAAGTTATCACAATTCTCGTGATTGAAAAACAAAAATATAAAAATTTTCGAAAATATAAGATAAGTCGAAAATTACAAGGATAAAAATTATTTTTCAGTTACTATAAACATTTTTATTTTAAGATTTCTGGAGGTGGGAATAATAAATATAAATTTTGTTCCTGTAAAGTTGAACAAAGGCGTAATGAAATCGGAAAATATCTGGTGGTCTCCGGCTTTTATATTTCTTAATATATTCTTAGAATTATTCATAAAATTCCTTAATATTTAGTAATCCATTGCTTATTATTGCTAACAATGAAAACTGCTTATTTTTTATCAAATAAACAAATTATACGTACTTAGAGGTACATTTTCTAAAAATTCATCATTTAATCTCAGTCTATTTAATGAGGATAGGATCAAGCTGATATTGCAGATTATTTAATTTTACATCATTACCAAGTTTTATCTAAGCTACTTGATAATGCTGTTTAGAAAATCGAAAAAAGAGAAGTGAAAAATCGATTCGAATCACACACACACGAGGCGAGGTTATTTGGACTAGGTGGACCTCAAAACAAGTACTTCCGTCGAAAACTCGAATTCAAAATTTTGCACTAGAGCAATATTCTTTTATATTTTATATTTATATATTTTATTATATTACTATCTATTCCATATGTAGGTAAGTGAAAGTAATAAAATCAGTTGAAGTTCATTCTTAGAACGTGGATTATTATTAAAAAAATCTAAAAGTATTTATTGTCGAACTGAAGCCGTCTGTATTTATGACAGGTATTTTTTAGTTGTTTACTTTAACGTTTATCTGTGTAAACTCACATTGCCACAACTCAGAAACTAAAAACTGAAACCAAAATCAACTTCGCTAAAACATCTCAAAAGTAAAAAATCAGCAATATGTATTTAAATCAATCAAAAACAAATATAATAAAACTTTTAATTATATTTCCTACCATAAATTTATGAAATATACTTAAAATCCTCTAAGAGTACTAATTATAACATTGATAAAAGAGTGACGAAGTAGGCCAAGTATAAAGATGCCTATACACGGACCAACGATGAGGCTCTTATCAGCGAGGAGCATATGTTAGCGTTGGTGTCTTATCCAGAGCCTCCTTTATACAGACATAGAGAGCGCTCAAGGATCCTTTGTGTACTTTACGGTCGAAGAGTTCCTTATCGCACTGATAGGCTCTTTTGCATAGGGTCCCGCTTCCAGGATAATGGAAATGCTAAACACTTGTCTTCCGATAGTATCAACAGTGAAGGGTGACGAGAGAAATTGAATTAATGAGAAGGCAAAGGAGATCTCCTGTCTTCAAAGGCAAGATGGCTATAGTCGACATCTTAAGAGCATGTTAAAGGCATTGTCTCTGAGGATAAATTTGCAATATAACAACCCCCAAAAAGGTACATACTAGTTAGACATTAAAGAATAACATACAAGCATATATCTGTACTGGTGTGGTTGTGAGATAGACAGTCGAAGTTTAACACATTCAAGCTTGGTCAGTACTTGGCTAAGTGACTAGCTTTTAAAGCAGACTTGGTCCTTAACGACATAAAGCTTGAAATCAGATCGACACCCTAACCGAGCTTAAGATGTAGCGTATCTTCTGTTATCTATATAAGGAGATGATAGTATGGCAGATATAATAGTATGTCCGCTATATTTCTTACAGACTTTTTCCGGTTTTAAGAAAAAAAAATACTTAAATTTTTTTCCGGTTTGATTGACGATATTGGTGTTGGAACACATTTTTAGGAGAATTCCACACAATACAGATATTTGGAGATTCATTTACGTAGTATGCAACTGGCCGGATTCACTTATACTTTTTATTACAATTATAACTGGAAAAAAGACGTAATCTGTTCGAAATGTTTCATTCAATGCATTAAGACAAGGAGAAGATGGTGATCAATGAAGAGAAGGAGGTTTATCAGGAATTTTATTAATTATCATTAATAACTCTGTACCTCGGAGGGATACAACACTATGTCCATTTTTTTCCATATTGACTTTATTACAGAGTTAAAATCAGCTTTTCTCATATTTCTTATAGGAATAGAGCACTATGTCCAAAACCAGTTAGAACCGGATATAGCATGTTTTAAAACAACACCAAGTCCACTTTCATTTAGAGTGATAGAACACCATGTGGTGTTTTATCCTTCTGAAGCATGTGAATTACTACTGGACATAGTGTTGTATCCCTCCGAGGTACAGAACTATACCAATAATATTATTATTAATAGACTTTACACCATAATTATTATATGGACTTATACCCACAGCATAATTTAATTCTGCAAGCACTAAATCTTAAAAAAAAACCCCTGATCATCTATAACACTAGGTATTAAACAAATATGTTTTTGGCGCCCAAAATCAAATTCAGTATGAGGTTCAAAGAAACAAATATTTAATTCCTTCTATAGAAAAATTAAATAAGTTGATTCTTATAAACATAGTATATGATTTTATTATATTATTTTAAACCTAATTGAGTTAGATTTATCTAAAAAAAAATTAAATATTTAGTTTTTTTTTCTAAGCTGACCTCAAACTGGATTTTGACGTGGGTTTGTTGTAGAAGGAGAATTGTAGGACGTGATTGCTTATATAATCGCCATGGAATCTTGCTCTCGGGGCTATATATTTTTTATATTAGTTTACACTCTATTTGTTTTGTTTTTTTATATTTTATTAGATAAACCTACTTTATTAAAATAAAGTTACAAAGTACGAAATTACAAAGTTTTTGTTTTATATTAGCCAATATACTACGGTATGTACGATATAACGGTGGAAGCGGAAATATTACATTTTAAGTGAAGTAAATAGTAAAAAGTGAACGACTACCCTAACTTAATAATCCACTCAAGTATGGTCGAAAACCAACTGCTCCAGTCTTTCTTTGTACACCAATAGCTGATCAGAAATGCTATGAAGTCCATATACAACCAGAACAGATGGTTTATGATCATACTACTTGATAAAATCATTACAAGATGGTACTTAGTCGAAGGAATGTTCTCTTTAATTTACTACACAATAACCCCTCCACAAAGAAGCACAATTTAGAAGTTTTAGGTTAAAAAAAAAAGTGGCGGAGGAGAAAGACCAGTCATTAATTTATAAAAACTACTTCTTAAATTATTGGAAGATATAATAAAAGATATATTTGCTGGGTTTTATGGGGCTTCTGAACTTTTTTTTTGTACTGATGTGCGGTCTAGTTAATGGGCATGATATGCTATCTTTGGTCTGACGTCTAAAGGACGATCCACTGGTAGGCGTGTTACCGCCACATGATATTGTTTACAGACGGGCAACCAATTAGTTTTGACTCTTGATATCCAAAACGTAAGATGCTACTTTATGGTTTTTGGAATTGAGGCCAAAAAGGTTTAATTTCTCATACATAAACAGCTTGCCTACCTCCGGCAAAGATGAAGCTAAATGTTACGGACTTAAATACTTATTTATAAATATCATTTCATAGCAGGAAATTTTAAGAGAAATATTTTATGAGCTAACTTCTAAAAAAAAAAATTGGATAATGGAACATTGTCAAATAAATCAATAAATTGTATATTTTCAAAGAAATACAAACAAAATTGAACAGCTAATAAGAAGAGATTGATTTATCTTTTACTCTTTCCTTTTCCATTCCATGTTCTCTATGTTTTCTAAACATTTCATCTTAACTAACGAACTAAATTATTAACTAACCCACTTCTTATTCTTAAACATTTTACAAGCGTAGGGGTCACATATATAACATTTAGAACAAATACTTCCACTGGATCAAGACTCCTAATAAGGCTACCTAAACTCCTTTTCCAATAAGATGAAACCCTTACCCTCAATAATCCCTCGCAGTCCCAACCGCTTTAGACAATAGCCGATCCAATGGATAAATGGCCCTGCAATTATTGGAGGAACTGCTTAAAGAGGATATTTGTCGGCTCCCCTTTTGCAGAGTGGTTTTTGAATTCCAAGGATCATCCTTGTGTTTTAACTTTCAGATCCTGAGGCGTAACTTGGGCAGGTCGATCAATAATTCAGAGATGAAAGTAATAATAGATACTCTACTCGTCAGATCAGACCAAACTTCCTGGCTTGCCTAACTCTTCCTTCCAGTTACCTTTACCTCGGAAGATAAAATACAAGGCCATCTTCATAAACTAACATCCTACTTTACTCTTGAAACTAAATAAAAATATGAAATACTATGAAAAATGAAAATGTATTAAAAATAAGTATACCTGAATTATAAAAACTAAATTATAATAGAAGTTACATACAAGCAATACGAATTTAACGGTAATAGCAACTTATCACCCAATACAAATAAAAGGGATAAAAATAGAAACATAAAAGTAAAAGGGAAAGAGGAGGCCTCTTAGTAGATAAAAGATAACAAAAGAGGGAGGGAAAAAAAAGAAAATCTTGCTCGATCGGAAGATAGGAGGCGAGCGAATTGAGGCTGAATTTTAAACTGATATCTGATTTTAGATGTTTTTCTTTTCTATTATTCTTGTATTTTATTTAGATTATACTCGAATTGGGCCTAAAAATTAAAGTCAGATGCTCAAGCATGCTTGCGTAGCCACCTTATGAGCCTTGCCTCTCTCTCTATTTCTAGGGAACCCATTCCCTAATCAATATCCCCTCTCTTAGTTCTATTTCCCCACCTTGATTAGTTTATTTAAGTATGTAAGAAATATGATGTAAGGAATAAGAGTAATTGGTCTTGAGTAGTCGAGTAGAGTTGTTGAGAGAAGGACTCTAGTTGTATATAGTTGTCTGCTGACAGTAGTTGTTCATAGTATGTCATAGTCTCTGTTTCTTCCTCTGCAAATAAATAAAGTAGATCTTACACCACTCTGCGCTAGAAGTTTTGTAACTCAGTAATAGTAATTTACATAAGCCTTTTTGTAAAAAAAAACTATCGCAGCCACAATGCTTGTTACATTAATATTAAGTTACGTTTTATATTGTTGTAACACGGATTTCTTAATAGTTGGTACTGTTAACTATCTACGCGTGCGAAACAAACTTACATTATCACTAACCACCTTGCAATTTCCG
Source organism: Halyomorpha halys (assembly GCF_000696795.3). Lineage (NCBI taxonomy): Eukaryota > Metazoa > Arthropoda > Insecta > Hemiptera > Pentatomidae > Halyomorpha > Halyomorpha halys. The sequence continues at coordinate 1,049,882 of NW_027112419.1, read as the reverse complement.
CTTTAAAATCTGCAGTGGGCGGGAAAACATACCAAGACCAAAGTTACAGCCCCCCTCATTATTAACGCCATACTCTGTCAATGGCAGGAAGCGAAACGCTTTTTGAGTCTGTTGCAATGACTTAACAATACTTTTGTTTTTAATTGGCTATCCGTATAAATTTATTGATTGTTGCTACTTCTATAAAGATGGAGCGTTCCACGGTAGGTGAAATAATTAAGAAGTATGTTTCTATACAATTTTAATCTATAAATTTTAATCTCTCAATAAGATAATTCATCATGTAATTATATTAATCATTTAATTGTCGTAATTAAAGTGATTAAAACTCACACCAAGATAAGAAAGTTAACTAAAACATCTTTCATCAAATTTTAATTTCTTATAACCATTTCTAGATCCAAAATAACTACAATTTGTACAAGAGGTGGATCAAGAGCACTCTAAAGCAAAACAAGTTCGATTGATGCTGAGAGCGATTAGGGAGGCCATGAAATAACAATCGCCGCTTGAGCTATCTCTTGGAGCAGGGCCAAGCTCTTCTGTAACTCTCCCCGACTCCATGCATATAATTTTATCTTTTTTATCTCTCGGAGCGTTTGGGTAGTTTTTGTTAGGTAAAGCTATAGCTATAATTTAGTTTACAATACGTTATATACAAAAAAGCAGAGTGTTGAAGTTTCGATTTAAGCTCAGAGATGCAGTATCTTCTGAAACATTACTTGTGAAAGAACTACGTAACATAAAAGATTAGTCTAAAATCTGAAAACTAAACCTATAAATTCCTAAATATCTCATATGTTTATTATATTTGACATTTCAAACGTTAATAATACGTTATATATCATTTGTAAATTTTTTAAATTTTCTACATAAATAGTAATTTTATAAACTATAACAGTTTTCTAATGCCATATATTAAAGATAATTAGGCCACTTTTTAAAATTCATTTTCTAATTGTGACACATCATATCAACCTATATTATTTACAAACTGGAATTTTTTTTTCCAAACTCGTAATAACACTTATTTTTTTAAACTTTTTGCTATAGATATATATCATACATAGAAACTAATATTTTATATTGTATTATTTTATTTCTTGATAAGTTGAGTAACTCCTCATTAAATTAGTGTAGTCGATAGCTATACATACCTCTAAGAAAATAGACATACCATCCTTTACACATTAAGTGATTAAATTTTAAAAGTAAAGCTATAAGTTTACTAATTGAATTAAAAAAAAATCGTGATAGAAAAGACAATGCAGGTATTTGAATTATTAATACTTAATTATATAGAATCTTTAGAATTTTTTCAAAAAATTCAAAAATTTCCAAAGAACCAAATGGTAATATTAACAAAAGAAAAAACATGAGAAATAATTCAGTGTTAATAATAATTCTTTAATGTGATTAATAATTTCAATAAAGGATTTATATTGAAAGATTGATGAAAGGGTATATTAGATTAGCTACCCAAAATATTAAGGGGGGGAGGGCAGCATTCCTTGTGAATAAATTCCTTTATTCACAAGGAATGCTCCATTTTAGACATGATTATAAAGATCTAATCAAAGAGCACTTTTGTACGATAATTCTGGTATGAGGATTGTATTATGGAGTTCGCAAATATTTCTGGGAATGCTTACGGGAATGCATGAAATTGAATTATTCAGAGTAATTCAATTGCTGGCACAACAGCAGTACGGCTTGCTAATATAGTTAGGAAGTGAAATAATTTGCCAACTGTTAAAATAAAAAGTTCCTTCCAATAGATGGGCATTGAACTATAATAAATTTATAGGCAGTCAATAAGAGATATATAAATAATTACAAATTTCAACAGTGTGTCTATAATCACAATTATTTGTTTAATGATTATATTACAAATTGTAATGTAACTAAAATTGCGTCTCTATTTTTTTTTGTTCTCTTTGTTCATTTGGCGCTATAGGCTGTGAAGATATCTTACCATGGCTATTTCTTAAATACCCGATATAAAACAAAAAATTTTAAATTCTAATAAAAATTACCCGAGACAATTTTTAAAGTTTCTCAATTTTACATAAATGATAATAAATGTGACTATGATCGTGACCTTCACTCGGTCAATTACGGAGAAAATAAGCTACTTTCAGAAGTTCATGTGTGATTATTATAGTTAGGTTAGTCCGAGCAGACTGTTGGAACGAAGGCCATTTGGACAAAAATATGAAATTGAAATATTTTCTTCAAAAGTAATTTATCTGGTTTGACTTCCTCATTATGGATTTCATTAGAGATCATATTAAAAACTACCTTATGAAAGTGTAATTTACGTAAAGTATTATTTCTTAATGAATCCTAAAATAATGGGAAAATAAAAATGCACACCTAATAAAAAAAGCTAGCAGGTATGCAAAAATAAAAAATATACATGCACACACACAATTAATTAATCTAATTCTAGAAAAAAATAACCTAATGATTTAAAGTTAGAACAAAAGAAAATTAATAAATATTTATTAGTAATCTGTAGGAGGATATTATTGCATGCACATAACGGATAAATTTAGTTCCTTGAAGAAAATTGAAATGGCCTAGTGCCAAAAATTAATTCGCGACGAAATTCATTAGAGACAATATTAAAATTGTTTAGTCTTATATTAAATTATGACAGACCAAATATACTAATCTAACGAGACTTTCAATTAATAAACTTCGTTATTTTCTATTTTTCTATACATTAAATATACAAGATATATACTTTTTATGTTTCATATCCACCTACACTCATCGTTCAGCCTGTGTCTATAGACAAACGGCATATTAGTTCATATAATTGGCATACTGAGTATGTACGTCCCCGTGTAAGGTTACATTGAATTTAAAAAAAGAAATATTCCAAGAGGTCTCTATCGAAATCCATTACAGTCTTATCACAGTATGTTCTGTAGTCATACATATCGGGGCAATAATTTGTACAAGCTAATTTTGATGTCCTAGAAATTTGTCATAAAAGCGTTCATATGAAATACGATGTAACCTTGTAATATGGGTATGGGTAAATCCTAATGGAATATTTTGTTAATGATGTATCAGATTTAATTTTTTATTTTTCGGTCACAATTCATTTTAGCTGGTCCGTAAATTTGTTAGAGGCAGGGAGATATGTGTTATATTTTTTGTAGCATGTATGAGTAAATGTTTCTTCTACCTTCATCTTAATGTTTATGGAGAATGAATACACCTTCAGTCGACTTTGAGTTGTTATATTATTTAATTATGAACTTTTTTAATCAATAATAAACAAGTTTGAACCACTCTTCCTCATATCATAAATAAAATTTTATGTTTCAAGATTTGTAGATTCCGAAAAACGAATAAATAATCGTCAATTGTCCACACCGAATCTCTGAAACTACAGATCCGCTTTTTATTCAATTAGGCTCCAAATTCACAGGTTACAAAACAGTGAACTCCAGGAAAACTCCAGACTTTCGTCCCAAAAGGGCTGAATGTTTCAAACTATTGATGCAAAACATATATCTGGTTAATTCAGTTATTAAAACCATAATCGTTTATCTATGTTTGATAATATTTAAAGTAAATTAGCTTTGTAAGAGGTTAATGAACCTAAAACTAGCATTAGAAAAAAAGCTGTAATGAGTAAACTAACATCCAAATACTAAAAAATCTTTACAATTTTTACAAATTACAACCTACTATTGGTGTATCTGCATTTACTAAACGAAGGTATCGTATCTGAAAGAGAAAATGGCGTCTTTTGTATTTTTCTTTTTTAGTGTAATACTAGTTTTCTTACATCAATCCTGACATTTTTAAAATTAAGACTAAAATATAAAAGTTACCATCAAACAGCATACATAATGAGACAACAGTTTTACTTGTACATTGGTTCTGTCTTCGTACTAACAGGGCACTCCGTTTTCCCAGCGGATAACTGAAAGAGGAGAAGAGATAGAGCAATATTGGGAGGACGTCCCGAGGGGTTTGATTTCAATTACAACCCTTGCTATACTCGCACCAGGTAAATAGGCTGGATTAAGCCCCATATCGAACCATTTTCGATAGCCACTAGGCTTACTTGTAACAAAAGTTCTTCTTCAACAGGTATTGGAATCTATAGAGCTTAGCGACATATGTAGAGGATACTTTGATGTACATGTAGGATACTAAACGCAACATATCAGGTAAAAACAGTAATGCTTCCATATTTGTAGGTAATAGTTTTTAAGAAATTTATGAATTTTATAGCTAATTCTGTTGTAAAAAAATGTTGTTTTTTGTCCCGTTTAAAAATTAGTACTCAATCAATGCCCCTCCTATATCCAAGAAAACCTACAATTCAAATTCTCAATCAAATCCCGAACTACTAGGTCCCGTTTATCTGACATATACCCTCCACCTCACCGAACTGCTGTCTTTGATAAATCATTTTTTACCTGAGCTGAATATCTCTGGAACTTGGTTCCCTCTTACATACGTCATGTACCAACCCTTTTCTCGTTTAAAACCCTTCTATTTAAGAACCTTTTACTACACTAATCCAATATTATAATAGTCCAGATATTTTGAAAAAACCTTTCGGTTTTGTTTTTTGTCAGTTAGTTTTTAAGTTTATTTATTTTTTCTTTCCTTTATATAAGTAATAATTAAATGTCGCCACACTTCTAACATATAGGAAGTGTTTCTTCTCCCCCTATTATGTATATTACCATTTATTGTTCACCTAATTTAAATACTTTTTTACTATGTTTACTTTACAAATTATTTTCGTTATTGTGGCATAACTGCCATCCCCACTCCTCCCAATACCAACCGTCACTTTGTTTTTGACTGGCGTCAAAACAGGTATACATTCTGTCCCATCATTTGATTTGTATTTTTTTTCTTTTTTCATCTCTTTATTTGTACATTCTTTAATATTTCTTCTCTTATCTATCTGTTACTATTACCCTTTTCATTTACTATTTACAACCTTTAATTTTTCTTATTATATCTTACTTTTTTACATTTTATACCCCTGTTATTTTACACTTATGTTTTTTTTTTTCCTTTTTGTAACTATAGTGTTTGCATCTTTTTTAGCCCTGCAACGTGGGGCGAAACGTTGGCTCAATAAAATAGTATAATTATCTACTATTTGAGTTTTTTTTACCGCACCCGGACCATATTCCATTCTTCTAACATATATGTTCGAATATATGTTATTATAAAAATAAAATTACCTTTTTAATTGTTCTAAAGTGAGCAAGTCCCAGCATAAAAAAAAATTTTATTTCATTCCATTTCATTTCCAACATTGTATTTACTTTGTGAATTGTAGGTCATTTTTAGATGTAATTAAAATTTTTCCACAAAATTAAATGCATTTTTAAAATAAATTAGTTCAAAAATGAATGCTTAATAAATAATTCAAAATTAGGAATTATGATGTTATATTAATTTTAATATTTCAAGGACAAATTCACCCCTTTTCTACTTCATGATGTTTATATTACTGCAGACATTTCGAGCTCATCTTCAGCATTGCTTCAATTTTCTTCACACATCCAGTGAATAAAATGAAAAGTAGTTGTGAAGTATACTTCAATGACATGATACTGTCTTGTGAAGAATTACTAATTGTTATAACTCCCATGACACATGTACAGTAGAATGTTTCGAGGTCATCTTCTTTTCAGATGCCTAGAAGCATTATTTGGTAATGAAGAGGAAGCAAGTTTCGAAATAAATGGGTTTGAGTGTACAGATAGTTTATCATAGGAGCATTGATACCTGGTTCTGACTAAATCGGCAACGTAGAGAACATTTAGGTCCTTATAGATGATTTTATTTGTGACAAAGTAACCAGCATAGAGGATTTTACGGATAATTTTGAATTGTAAGGACAGGATAAGAGAGGGAATCGATGGTTTGATGGAGAAAAAAGGCTCAACTCCTTTCAAATACGCCGTATTATGGTCATGTAAATGAGTCTTTTGCGATTAACTGGAAGTTTATACCATTTGTCTAGTAATTGTAATAGTCGGAATCGATGAGAAGTTTCCTGCCTTGTATAAGGATTTCAAGTTTGACGTTTGTCCATATGTAGTCGTAGGTAGTGGATCAGTTCGAGACAGAGTATTATTAAAGGATACTATATGGCAAAAAGTCATAGGTAAACACAAAAAAAGATGAAGTTGGGTAAACAAAATTTAGGAGGATACAAAACACGGAGTTATGGAACATGCGCCATGTATATATGATTTAGCAATTACGATGGTCGAACTGAGAATGTAAAGTAGTTGGATTAATAACGAAAGAAATCCTAAAAATTTGATTAGCGGTTAACCAAGGGACTTACTTGCAACGGATATATCAAAGCGTAGGAAGTAGATTTCGTTAAGGTTGAACAAGGCAGGAATGAAACCGGTCGACGCGTGGGTAGGTACCGTTCGTGTTATCGGTAACAAGGTTTCCATTATTACAAATATTTTCTTATATGTGTAAATTTATTTTGATTATACAGGATAAATATCTAATGGTTATAAATATAAATATTGAAGAGTGTCGTTCGCAATGACAATAGAGCGATAAAGAAGGAGAGAATATTAAATATAAAATTCATGCATTCCTATAAAATATTTCTTCGAAATCCAAATAATCCACTATCTAATATAATTTATAACCTTAAACGAATCTTTGGCACTGACTTAATTTTAGGTCACGGGCTGAAAAATTTAGGGGAACTTAGAAGGGAAAGAAGTAAAATTTCATCGAATTCCAAGCCAACCGCCAAGCGGCCTTGGGATAACTCCGGAGGAAGGGGGAGTTACAGTCTTTTGGGTTTGCATACTTTGAGCTGCGCTCAGCAAGATTCTTTCCAACCCCTGACCGTCAAGTATGGTCAATATACAGAGGCGGTAAAAAGTATTTGCACTCCCAGTTTTTATAAAACTATCGGTCATAAGGGAAATAATCCACTAAACATCACATTAATAAAAATTATATTTAAAACAAAAACAGTTCTATATGTGTACATTAATTAACTTTTTAAATTAAAGGAGAAAATTTTTAAAAATACTGAAATCCTCTAGCAAATAGTATTTGCACACTTTGTTTATTATCACTAATATCCTTTGTTTACAATTTATTAATTCTTACACCAGTATTATCTAATGTTTTCCTACAAGCATTATGAATTAAATTATTTAATCACTGGTTTTGAGATTGCAGATTTATTAACTATAAATTTTTCCACGGTTAGGTACGTCATAAAGAGGTGTGAGAAACATGGGACAAGTGAAAACAGTAAGCAAAAAGGCCGTCCGGAGAAAGATAAAAAATGAAGCTATGAAGCATCCCTCAGTAAGTTCTCGAGACCTGACTAATATGGTCTATACAACTTCTGGTGTTCAGGTTAGTGACTGGACTATCAGATACTGCCTGAATTCTAGAGACCTGGATAGTAGAGTACCTCGAAAGAAACCTTATATAAATGAAATCAACTGTAACAAGCGTCGTGCTTTTTCCAGAGAATATTTGCATAAGCCGCTTAACTTTTGAGAGGATGTCATATTCTCTGATGAAAGAAAGTTCAATTTGTATGGGTCCGATGGGCTCAAGAGTATTTGGAGGCGGCGTAAGGAAGGATTGAAAAAGCAAAATGTTTCTGTAATAGTAAAACATGGTAGTGGACATGTCATGGTATGGGAATGTGTCTCATACCATGGTGTGGAAAATGTTGTTTCCATTGACAGAACTTTAAATGCTAAGGGTTATGTGAACATTTTGCGCCATAACCTGCATGCAAGTGCCGAAAATATGAATATCCGGGATCGATTTGTGTTCCAGCAGAACAATGATCCAAAACACACTGCCACCAAAACCTATGAGAAACAGAATGTGAGAAAGCATCACATCACTGGAAGACACCATTTGAAACAAGTACTGGTCCAAGAATGAGAAACAATCAGTCTTGGCTTGGTTAAAAACTTGGTCCAATCCATGCCCCATCCAAGTTAATCATTGTAAACATATAGAATTGTTTTCGTTTTAAATATACTTTTTATTCATGTGAAGTTCAGTGGATTATTATTTCCCTTATAACCGATAGTTTTATAAAAGCTGGATGTGCAAATACTTGTTACAGTATAACCCCAACAATTTATCATGTATTAATAACTAAAAATCATTTCTAACTGATCCAAACGTACCATAATGACAATATTGTATATTCAATTTATCATGATGCCTTTTACGTTTTCAAACACAAATAAACTTTATTAGTAAAATCAAAATGCGACAAAAATATAAATATAAGCTAAAGTTTAATTATTTTTAATATTTACAACTGTATTAAAAAATTTTACAAGTAAATTTGATGCTAGGTATACAATGACATGATACTGACATGTGGAGAATCTAGCCGCTGATAGAACTCCAATAACATTTCTAGAGAAGATATTGAGGCCATCTTCTTTTCAGACGTCTAGAAGGATTATCAGGTAATGAACGAAAAGCCAGGTTAGATGCAAGTGAGTTTGGATGGTTAGAAAGTTTATCATGGATTGGTGTCTGGTTCTACCTTAATCGGTAAAATATGGAACTTAGAGGTTCATCTGTCCTGATGGATGACTTGATTTGTGACAAAGTAAGGAGCATTAAGGATTTTACGAAGGATTTTGGATTTAAATGTTGGATACGAGAGGAATTCGATGGTTTAGCGGAGCCCCAAAGGCCAACTCCATAAGTCCAGATAGCCCTTATCATACTTAAATAAATGAGTCTTTTGTTATTATTTGAAAGTTTAGACCGTGTGTCTAGTAAGTGTTGTAAGTGTTTTCAGTCTTATATGAGGACACGTTAAAGTTAAAGAAAGCTGGAATTAATAATATTTGTTCTAAGAATCAACTTCCACTTGCCCAAATTACGCTGTAGTGACAGATATAAACTTTGAGTCTTATAGAAAGAAGTTGAGAAAGAAATATAAAAATAATTAAAATGTCTGAAAATTAAGAGAAGAACAGTAGAAGAGTAAAGAAGCAAATATATATTCTCTAAAATACCTCGTCATGATATATAAAAAAATTAATTACATGGTAAAACTCTATATTAAAAAGAGAAAATGATATAATAAGAAGAAATAAATAATAAAATACTTTAAAAAAAAAAAAAAACTAAAAAATAATACTTCATAGAAACAGAAAATAATAAATTCAAATTAGATGAAAATAATGAAAAATCAAAATTAGAAGAAAAGTGTATAAAATATAAGTAAATAAAGCTCTAGGTTATACCATCAGTAAATAAAAAAATTAATTCATTAGATATTATATGTCACTGAAGGTATTATTACTTATTTCTATTTTAACTACTGAACAAAAGACTGAAGAAAGATGAGAAATACTTTGTGTGAAGATAAATGCAGGGTACTGTAGAAACAGGCAGATGGGTGAAATTGATGAAGATGAAGGTGATAAAGCTGGTATAAATATAGAGATGGATACTGAATAGAAGATAAAGCAAACTATTTCTCACAATGAAATCGATATAATTATGGTTTGTTATTTGTTTCAAGAGAGGTCCACTATTTTAAATACAATGCATACTAAAATGCAACTAATATACTAATATACATACTTAAATACAACTATAATAAATAAACAATAAGTAATAATAAATAAATCTTATTATACCGCATATGTTAGTAAAGGAATAAGATATAAAAAATAGGGATAGAGAACGAGATGAATTACAGAATGAAAATTTAATAATTTAAAAATAGAGTTAAACATTGGCCTCCACAGTAATTTTTACTTATTCAACTCTTAAGACATTGCAATTCAGAAATAAGAAGTTGGAAATGAGATCCCATTGAGTTACAGGTGTTCGCTTGTCAGAATAATAAAAACACCTTATCCTTTCACATTAAAGCCAAACAAAGCGTTTATAAGAACCAGTAGAACATAGAGTAGTTTAAATAAAGTAAATAGGGCAGACAAGGCTTGGCCTGTCATATAATAAGATGGAAGACGTCCGCCCAGAATTAAAAGAGCTAATTAATTTATTCCTCCCGAGATGTTGTTTCACCACCGCCACGGTCTAGGGTCCAAGTGGATGAAGGAGGTCCTTTAGAAATGTTAATATTTTCTTCTAATTATTATTATTATAATTGCACTAATTTATTACCAAAAGCATGACAAATCTATCTGAAACTAGACTATTTGCTAGCTCTAAATGACAATATAAAAAAAAAAGTCTTTCAAGTACATAAATGTATCAAAGTTACAGTAAAGAAGCATATATGTATATGCTTTTTCAAAGTTGTTATAATTTATTTTTTTCAAATTTTGCAGAATACTTTCTCAGGTATGGGTCAGTGAAAGTCAGAAGTATAAATTTTATAGTTTTCTATGCTATTTGTATTTTAAAGACGTTCTTAAGAAAAAAAATCATTGAAATCGCAACAGTATACTGTATTTTTAAACATGAATTTAATAAAACTTTTAGGTGAAGAGGGAAATGCTTAATTAGATAATGCTGCCCAAATACATTTTGTTGCTATAACACAAAGTTTACCTATCAATTCAAAAGTGGACATATATACACTACAATAAATTAACATTTTTCAAAATTTTTAATAGAAGATAATAGAAAACATCCTTTTTTTAACAAATCTACTAATCTCATTTTCATGAAAAGTAATTGAATCCTAAATAATATTCTAGGTAGTTTTTAATAACAATTATCAGAAATACTTAAAATTTAAGAATCTCTTAATAAAAATATTTTTATTAAACTAAAACTCTTGAATTATTTTTTTAAATTTTAACGATA
>NW_027112419.1:1038309-1038930 GCF_000696795.3 Halyomorpha halys | reverse complement strand
ATATTAATTATAAACTATAGCTCCACTTAACATCTAAAAAAAGTACCTAAAACAAATTATTTCCAATACTATAAATGAAGTTGAACAATGACTTACAGTTACAGGCATGAAGAAACTTCTTTCTTGTGGTTAAAAAAAAATTACATATATACATATAATCAATATTAAATAATCACTAAACTATTACCACATTATTCAACAAAAGGATAAATAAAACTAAAATAGTAAAGCTCTTAAACATTTGAAAAATAAATCGTCTTTTCACACCTGACCGAACCGTACTTGAGTCTGTAATACAACTGAATATAAGACCTATTGTTACAGGAAGTGTCTACTAGATAATTGAGTTAAAGAGAATGCTGCCTTCTGATTGGTTCTCTCCCCACTCCTTGTTGTTCTAGAACATTCGATTGATTCTAGAACATTCTAATATTTAAAAATATTCATATAAAATGACCTTTTACGTTTCCTCTCATTTTATCAATTCTATTAATTATTAACTGATGAAATTATTGATTAATATAAATAAAGCTTAATTAAATAAGCTATACATATATCTTGAATAAATATAATTATTTAAAATATTAATGTAAGCATAAAAATTACTTACGCTGATATAAG
>NW_027112419.1:1027226-1037759 GCF_000696795.3 Halyomorpha halys | reverse complement strand
TTAATTTATTAATATAATATTTTCAATATTTTCAAGTGTCTTTTTCCTTACAGGTACATGGACTAAATTGTTCAATTATCTATATATTGTAATTACAATAACTATCTTAATTGTTACAATTTGTTTCCATCAGAGTTCTATTAATGAGTTGATGCTCTAAAAGTCAGTATCACACCATTTTATAACTCACATCACATTTATTTATATTTTTAATACTGTTGTAAGTGAATACATACTGGGAAAATGCAAGGTAAATAGAGAACACATGATCACCAGGGACTTTCTAATATCAGATTACGTAGCGGACTTAATTGTACTATTAACAAGTGTCATTTTCAGTCTTTTCTATTTAGTTATGGAAGTGACAAATAAAAAAATTGTTAGAAAAACTGTCAATATGATTATGATATTCTACGATGAAATCAACAAACTCACTAAACGCTAAAGGCATCTCGGCAGTTAAAAAACGGTGAATTACTTATAATTGACATTGGAACCAAGGGCGTACCTTGGGGTAATTAGGGTTGTGTAAAAGTAGGGGTCAATTAGGTTGTGACATTTCAGCTCAGAAAAGGCGAATAAAACCAAAATATTCATAAATATATAATATTAAATATGTTATATATAATCATAGCAACACTTTATTAGTTATTAAAATTATTTGTCAGAAAAAAAATATTTTTTATTAAATTAATATTTTTTCCACTTCTAGGGGAGGAGGCAGCTGCTCTTGCTCCCCTCTGGATACGCCCATGATTGGAACATTTTACATTTGTCAATTATATTTGTTTTAATACTTTAAAATAACCGAAAAATACACTTAAGGGCTCATCATACCCCCACTTGTAGATAAGTAGCGAATTTCGCTTACATAACAATAGATTTATTTCTCTATAGGTTAAATGAAATAGCTCCAAAATCCAACCAGTTTAAGTGAAACGTTCACTTGACTGCCGTATATGAATCAGACCCAAAGGGGATTATGAAAAAGAAAGTTCTTTATATTCTTGAAAAACTAACAATTTTAAACATAGATTTAAAGTAATGTTAATTGTGTTATATCGATCCAGAGATTTAGATACAGATTTCACTAAAAGATAAGAATTTATCAGCTTTATGCCATTTAGATAGGTGAGCCTAAATGGAATTGAAGAATATCCCATAATCCTTTTTGATGGTTCATTAACTAGCAATCCCAAATTTGCAAATCCATCGAACCGCCATAGTGCTATCAATTATATATTGGTTAGAGAACAGGAAATTTCACGGTTTGTATCCACATTAAAGAAACTCTTTGAAGAATTCACTCGTGGTTCTCAGTTTAGGCTTATAACTATATACATATTTGTTACCGTCTTATGAGGTATGATATGCTGATCCAAAACAAAGAAAATTTAGCATACCGTGCGCATACCTTCGCTTATTTTCTCTTTATCCATTACAACGACTTCAGGAAGTAGAAACTTAAATACAACTGAGGGGGATGCTGAAAGGTATTTTAGTCACGAACTTCATACACTGTGACCTAATATGCAACTCCAGAACTACTACAAGACAGTCTCCTTTATGACCCCCAAGGCAAATAGTACTCTTCGACTTTTCCATAAAGGAGCCGAAGCTATATCGTAAGCTCTATGCAACTTCTTACGTTTTATCGGTACAAATAACACTCGGGTATCGAAATACTTATCCATGTCATTGTGAGGAGAGAATGGATTATTGTGAATTAGAATCCACAATCAATTTTTGATATCATTACTAAAATCTTGCTTACTTCATGATGGAAAGTGTAAAAATTAGCAATTAAAACACACACATATACATACATACATAGGTCGTTTTCATATCACGGGACCACCATAGAAATAAAAGTCAATATATTATATTTGTTTATATTTTCCCCCTATTTTCGTAAATGGCCGAGATATCGGCAAAGTAACCTCTAAATGTCTATTTTTCATCATTCTTTCAATTTAATAGTTCAGGAACAAATAATTAAAACTCTTATAGAACTACACTTATTCCTTCTATCAACTACGTTTCGGGGCTCTGCGGAAATTTAAGTTTTTTTTTTCTCCAAACAAACGAACCTTCGATGGCATGCACTTAAAATGGTCTTGTGCCTATTTTCTAAGGATATTTACTATACTTGTTTTATACCCTTGTAAAGTTGAATAACTATCTAATATTAAGTTAGCTGTAGTCAAAATATAGTGAATGTTTTAATGGGTAAACTTCTTACTTCTTGATATGAATTAACACAAGACAAGTTTTAAATTTATTCATTGTAAATGGTTTGCAGAGGGTAAATCCACTGCCCTAACATCTATCGACACAATACTCAAGTAAAAATAGGATTCCTTTAAAATTTAAAACAGTTTTCATTTTTAATCTACATGTTAATGCTTAAACGGTTGTTAGCTATTAAACCAAAAAATTATTACTAATATTGTGAAAAGTATGCCAAATTAGACTTACGGAGTGCTAAACTTTTTAGTATCGACCTTTTAAAACATTTTTACATAATTGTCCATCGATAAAAATTAGTTTATACAAAACTACAGTTTACTGGTATTCTTAATATCTAAACTTTCAGAGATTCCAATACATCACCAGCAATATCACTTTCATGATCTAATTTATTTCATTCTTTTATATCCAATAAATTAATTGAAACTTTGTTTTGGTATTTATTTCTCTAAAAGAGAGAAATAAGATACTGTTTTATTGTACAAACTGTTTTCTGAGGCATCAGTTTACCGAACCCCCTCTCACCCTCCAAAAAACAAAGCTTTATCTATCTCTATTATGTCACTATATATAACACTATAAACCATTTTTAAAATTGTTTGTTAACGAATAATATAATTTAAACATTTCCATGTATAACTACTACATTTAACTTTACTTTAAATAATAAAACAATAGGTTATGAGTGACCTTAAAATATACTTAATTATAGAATTATATATTAATTGTATGTAACGAAACTGCTCTAAAATCGCTTTATTAAAAGAATTAGGCAATCATGGAAAGCTTATAGAGAGGCAAATTCAGGAAAAGGCCAGTTTCATATCGGATCGGATCCATTAGCAACCGTGAAAAAGCTGCGGTTTTTAACCCGACTTCAGAAAAAGGAGGTTCTCGATTTAATTTAATGAATTCAACCGGCACGGTTGAATTTCAATTGGAAGAATATATTAATAAAAGGGAACAATATCATCTGGCCGACTGTTGTGGAAATTTAATATTGGCCGCTATGGAAAAAGGTTTATTTTCCATCGATCCATCGAATTTAAATTTGAAAACATCCAATTTATGGATTTTTAATAAAAATTATACAAGCTTACCCTTTCCTTAATTCCTTTACGGAAAGTCCTTGAAGTTCACAAACGGTAGTCATTTGAAAACTGAGAGTTGCGATCACTTCATTATAGGATGAAAGATTTCTCATTTTTTTTTTATATTCTGTTTTTGACTGATTAAAAGGATTTCTTAATTATGTTTTCTAATTACCGTTCAAATAAAAAAAGTGAACACCAATGCAGAAATATGGATTTTTATTTTAATCTCTTCCTAGCATTGCTACCATAAAGTGTTCGGTAGGAGTGGAGTAGTCTACTAGGTTTGCGCACGACACTGCTTTAAGATAAATGTATAGTTTAGTTAATTTTTTTAACAACCATGGGATCCTTCAAATTTTCCCTTAAATTTCAATTCCAAATAAGTGACCTCCACCACCAGACTCTTGGATTATGTATCATTGGAATGTCTTCTCCAAGTATCCAGAATCAATAACAAATTTCAAACTTCATCAAGCCTAACCCGAAAATGATTGGAAAGTTTCTATCATATTTCTAAAATTAAAATCCCCCCTCCCACGTACCACGTATCTGGTTTTACGTGACTAATTTATTACTGGTCGGAGTGGAGAGGGATTAAGAAGATTTGCATGTTCACATAAAGGGAATGTTTCATACAATGGCGAGCTGAGAATTTCATCAGTCCACTATAGTATAATGTTTATAAAGGTAAATGTAGGTATTATGCAAAAATCAATGGTTTCTAAAGTAAAAAGAATACCACAATAAATAAATAAATTAGTTTTAACAAAACTGTTATTAAGATTTAATGTTAAAGCAAAGATAAGTGAATAATAAGGGTAACTATATATTTTTAAAAAATGAGATCTGGCGAAAAAAATACTATGTGAAAAAATTGCATAGAATTAGCTATAAAATTATTTGAACTACTTCTGAGCGAAGTCATCAAACTTCTTGATAGTTATGTTGATCTTGTGTTTAATATTGATGTACTAGACTTAATGGATGAATCCCTGAAAAATGCATTAGAATCAGAAAGAAGTGGTAATAAATATTAAGCTTAAGATTTTTCTCAACCCTTGGCACAAAAGAATCGTTTCATTTGATATAAGGTTTCATGCAATGCGATGTTCTTCAACCCTTTGGAATTAATCCTTTAAAATTCTAGAAGAAAATGTACTCCATAGAAATGTTAATTGAGAATCACATTACATTTTAAGTCCTAAAATCTACATTTTAGGAAACATTAGACGTAGAAATGTTTATATGCTCTCAAATTAAGGCTAGATTAATGCTATAAAGTATTTTATTACTTATCTTTGTGAGGGTAGTAGTTTTTATGATATTCGTATATGAATTTGAATTTTATTACATGAAATTATTTCCGAACGACTAGATATCAATTCGTATTTATTAAGTATCGTAAAAATTACTACTCCTACGAAAATAAGTGTCAGAAACTACATTATATTGTGTCAAATAAACTTTAATTTAAGACATCTCTAAGTCTATTGCGTCCTTAGAAATATTTTTTCATATATCAAAACTTTTATCTAAACAACTATAAATTAACAATTTGCGAATTTATTTTACCAAATATCATAAAAAATACAACTCCATCGCATATAAACATTACTCACTACGTTATAGAACATTTAACTAGCTTTCATGTGAGTGCTGATAGACATCTGAACGTTAAATAATTGCTCAGATATAATTTCCTAAAATTAATTTAAATAGTATTTATTTTTCGTTATTTTGTTATGAAATGTATCTTTTTAAAAAACTTTATCTTGATAACTAATGATTTTTTATTTATTATTATTATTGGCGCGACAGACCGTGGAGGTCCAAGGCCTCGCGAGTGCCACCGATTGGCAAACAGGCTTCACAAATTCCCGGGAGGAGGCTCTGAGTGAGTATTGTATAATTATATGCTTGAAAAATCCCGGATAGGGCCAGGAACTAGAACTCGCAACCATTGGATTAGTAGACAGGCGCGTTACCACGTTGCTACCGTTCATCCCCTAATCTTCAGAATTAGTGAAGGTAAGTAAATCTATTCCAGTTCGTATTTTAGCATACATACTCTTCTTTAAATGATGTTTTATTAGGTTTTCAAGTTTTGTTGGTAGCTTTACAGAAATGGAGCTCTGAAAGAAAAATTGATATTATTTTCATTAACCTTTTGAAACAGCTTCCATTCTTTATTACCCCTTAACTATACTTGGCAGACTAATCAATTTTGACTAGTAACTCTTCGTAGGTTTCGTTAAAGTAATCATTGGGGGGGATGACATTATACTGTAATTACATTCAAAATTAATTAAAGTCTTAAAAACTTTCTAAATCATTCAATTACATTTAAATAATGCTTAAGACTTAATCATTTTTAAAATCAAACAATGAAAAACAGCAAGCTATAGATGAACATTTCAATATTAAACCGGAGTATATTCAAATTAATTCATTCATTCAGCGACTGAAACGCTAAATATGAGCTCATGTTTTACATAACCAAACATAGCGAGCACACTTAGACAAACAGCGCGAGATTCGTACTAATATACGAGTGACGGAAACTAAGTTACTTGGAAAAATTATACCATAACCGCAAGAAAAGCTTTTATTAGACTCAATAACCCTTTAAAAATAAATTGGTATAGAAAAATTGGAAAAATTTAAATTAAAAATTACATAGAGTAATCGGATCGTAATTATAAGTTGTAACAAACCCATCAAGACTTTCTAATGATTTCAACAATAATTAATGAGATTAATAACAAATCATTATAATTAAAATTCTAATTTTCTCTGAAAGCGAATTTTTACAAATACTAACTTTGAGTATTGTCATATCAAAACACATATAAGCATATTAGTTAATTTATTTTTCCAAATAAGTTTCTAAACAGAAATCATTTTTTTTTTCCATTTACGTTATCTCTAAGGGACATTTTATAAAAAAATACACATATTTTTTACTTTCACTATTTAACTTTGAATTTAATGTATACTTAATAACGAAATGAAAATGGGGCTCGTAAAGAATTATGAAAAGGGGTTCATAAAGAATTATGAAACGAAATTTTCAACAAAAATAAAAGTTTCAAGGTACCTTAAGTCCAAATGACCGTCCCCCATAAAATTATCCATATGTATGTGAACAACCAAGCTCAAAAACTTTAAGAAATTCGAGATCGAAAATATATATTGATGGTAGATACCAAAATCGAACATATATCTTCTTGGAAGTTAGCTTTAGAGGCATTCAAATGTATAAATCATGTGCAAATTTAACATTATGAACAAATATGTCCACCAAAACACCTACAATTGAACTCTCACTAAAATTCACGTAAAATTTCAAACTAAACATTGAAATTTTCTTTGTTATAAGATGCCGTGGTTACTAAACTTGCCCTTCGAAGACCTTCCTACATGTTTTTTTCTCATCGGATGTCTTGGACAAGACGGCCATTGTATCCACAGGATGAATTGATTCACCGGGAGCGAATAGCGGGACCAAGAGTGCTTGGGTAAGGCCTTCAAGTAGAGGCTCTTAAGTGTACCCGCTCTCTCTCGGAATATATTTTCCATACAAATTTATTACATAAAAATACAAAATATAAAAAATATTTTTCATTAAGTATGTTGCCTTAGAACTATTTAAATTTTTTTTTTTTACACCTGCAAACAATAATACACACTGAGAATGTGCTATAAGTTACGAAGAAAATTGATAAAGGAAGTATTATTGAAAAAAATATTTCCACATGATTTAGTAAAAATTATCGATTTTTAATATTTGCTACCGGTCGATGTCAAAAGTCTTGCATTGCTGAGTGTGGTCCACCAGAGGTAGTGAAAGGCGCTAAAGGGCTAGGAGGGTAGGAGGATAAGAATACCACCCGATTGGTATTTGTCAAGTTTAGGATAAAAAAAAAACATAGTAATATTTTTTTGTGATATTTTTTCTTTCTCAGATATTTAAATTCTATTTGTGATTACAAAGTTTCAGATATTCGCTGACCTTTCCCCCGACTATCTCATCTTTTTAGAGATACATTCGTTTCTATAAGTAAATAAAAAATAATAAATAATTTTTATTATAAATGAATAAAAAATATTCTTTTAAATAAATAAAACTATCATTGAAGGCTTCTAAAATCTCTGGTTGGCTACTTCGGGTGATTCATGGCGCAAGTTAAAAATTAACGATTTAAAAAAATTAAAAACTGTACTAAAATCGAACTGCTCTTTAAATATAAGTAAAACGAATTTTATATTATCTGAAAAAAAATGTTTTTATTATAAATCATTAATATAAAATCTCGGATAAAATTAATCACAAAGCCCAATTCCTTTTACTCGTAACTTAGATATAAAAATATATTGACTTATAAAAATACCATTTACAAGGTCCAATTCTTTAAAAAATTATAGTAGTTATTTTCTTGCATCCTCAATAAAAAAAATTTTCATAATTTACTCCTTAAGAAACATCAAGGAGTACTTTTCCCATGTATGTATGTGTACACATATGCACCTATACACACTAACATATATATATATATAAATATAAAAAAATAAGAATATTACATAAAAGTATGATTGGAATCAAGTTAATTAAAATTTCAACCAAAAATTGATCTACAGAACTATAAACGATGGTTGGTCCTGCGATAGACTTTATCGTGGGCCGGTATATACTTACATTTTCTTTTTAAATACTAACATTATCCCAATATCGAAAATTAGTTGAGATAGATGGAGAAACATGTTATAGGCTGAGAAAATTATAGTCATTTGGTATAATGTTAGCTCGTTGTGAATAATCAGTAAATAGGGCAACATGGCGGTAGTAATCGATATTATTCAATACTAAATTAACGCTAATAGAGGTAAGAAGTAACCTAATAGTGACGTAAACAAACAGAAAATGTTGTATTTAAAACAAAATAAGATTATATACAATATTGTATATCATTGGAGTATGTAATATATGTGTGTGTATAAATAATGATTTCTTGAATAGTTCTTACTGACGTAAATCACGCGAAGTAAAATGATTTTAATGTTAAAATTATAAAAACTCAAGTTTCACTTTCATTAATTCTAATCTCTATTTATATTCATTATAAGAAAATCTGAGATGACAATGTTCAAAACTGCGTTGAGTAGAACTGACCTTATTTTCAGTCAAGGTTATTAAGTTTATAAATTATTTTTGGTCTATAATTTTGTCACCATATCGATAGCTGATAGCTCAGAATTGACATGTTTACTTCAATTTATTTTATCTTATATGTTCTAGTTTTCTTAGAAAACATCTTATCTAGTCGCTCTTTTTCTGATAAATTGGTAAACATTCCGAATATAGCTAGCTAGTAAACTAAATAACATATAGGATTATTTAGTTTAAAAGCAATAATAATTTAAATAAAATATTCGTTCGATAACTTTTAAAATCATTTCCAAAGCAATAAACAGTTAGGGTCGTAACACGTACGTTATGAGTTTCCTCCGGTAAACTAATAAAAATTTTACAAGATATTTATGAATTTCACATATTTTCTTATAAGTGATTAAATTTACAGTAGGGACTCTATTAGAATGAGCCGGAATTGACTCCGAATAATTTTTAACCTGATGAAGGATAATGAATTTTATATTTTTATCCAAATAAAAGTTCCATCAATGAACCGATCATCCGTAATTGAGATAAAGTTAAAGTCATTCTTTTTTTTCTTTTTTTTATACTTTTCTATAACATGTTTTGAGCACTTAATAAAATAAATAAGAAATTACATAAACAAAAAAATATTACTCGGTAGTTATTTTAAACTAATGCAGCAGTATTTATTTAAATGACATATGTAACATTGCATTAGGCAATAAATAATGTACAAAGGAGGCAAAAAAGAAATAACTAAGAGTTTTTTCGCAGTTATAAAAGTATTTTTTTTATGCTAATGTATATAATTTTCGATTAGATTGTAACAAATAATTTTTCAAAATAAATATCTCTTGATAAATAGATCACTTGATTTTATGTTAAATAGTTTTTAGCACTTAATGCTTTGTAGATGAAACAATTATCTATGATTATATATGACGGATAAATTAAAATTATTCTTTATTATTATTTCGGGTGACATAGGATACTGTTGTCTTTATTTTACACACTGAATATTAAAAATATTATCCGAAATCCCGTTAATTACTTTTTAAGATAAATTTTGTCCAGCTCTGGAATGAGAAGTATAATTCAAAAACAAAAAATAATAGTGCTAGCAACAATTTTGTTTCTTTTTTTAAAAATTAAATAACATCTGTCCTCATTGTTTATAAAATTAGATATTCAGAGTTTCAATTTATCTATTTCCTTTTATTAATTTTTATAAAGGCTTTCTAGAGTGGTTCCAAAAGAAATTTTATATTATTACTTATCGTCGTACTCATAAAACAATCTTTGAAACTTAAAAAAAGAATCACGCCCAGGACATATTACCCTAAACTGGAAGGAATGCGAATCCTGTTTTTAATTCCTGCGGGAAATATGTTGCTGGCTCGAGGATTGCCATAATTACGCAGGCAACTTGCCCCGGTCTTAGATTATTCACTCCCCTGTGCGGACTCCAATCCAACAGTAATCCCTCCTCACCCTCTATATTTCACCCTTATGTCTCTTTTTTTTTCATTTTCTTATTTATGTGATTCGAAGGGTAAATAGTTTCCATTGCTTTGGAGTCATAACTGTCCTTGTCACTGATTGAATGAATTTGAGGTTTTGTTTAGTGTTTTATTTTCAGCAGGATCAATTGGATGAACTTCACAAAGTTGGGTAAAACTTAGCTGTAACTGACAACTATTTTATTTCCTTCCTCCTAATTTAATTTATCAGGAAAAATACGATATATACAGATAAAAGTCTACATATTTACAGTGCTCTTCCTTTGCCTCATAGCATTAACTAATAACTATTCTCCCCTTAGTTAACCCTTAATTAAGAATAATAACATTAGTTCATACATATATATATATTACATGAAATGTATTATGTATACTTTAGTGCGTCTTTTCCCTTTGATTGCCTTTTGCCATTATAAGGTGTTGATGTGAGTCCAGTTAAGGTAGTATAGTCTAGCTGTAGCCTGCTGCTACGCCATGAAATTAATGGGACGTATCTGTATGTATATATGTGAGG
>NW_027112419.1:1024731-1027106 GCF_000696795.3 Halyomorpha halys | reverse complement strand
AGAGAGAGAGAGAGAGAGAGAGAGAGAGAGAGAGAGAGAGAGAGAGAGAGAGAGAGAGAGAGAGAGGTAATTACAATTTATTTATTTCTGCCGACGTTTCAACCTACTTTATTGGTCTTCAATAAAAAAAAAATAGTCTTTATGTGATAATCGATAAATTATCAAGCTGAATAGTTGTTAAGTTGACTGTCATTGCACTTCCTTTTTGAGGTACCTGAGAAAAGTAAGAACTTTTTTCGTAAAAACACCACAATGTTGATTAAAAAAAAAAAGAATTTTACTTGCCTTTTACATTATATGTAAATTTTTTTTATATATTAATGCTGAATCGTTAGTAAATACATAAATAACTATTTCTTCTGTAATATGCTTAAAGGTACGAAACATTAATTAATTAAGTCAGGTGATTCAAAACTGAGTTTGATTGTTCTAGAAGGGATAATGAAAAAAACTGTAAATAAATAAATTAAATTATCATCAATTTGCTGCAAGAACATTGTAATTTTCATTTAGACGTTAGCTATAACGGTCTGAAGACCACTTCGAATTTCAGAATATTCCTAAATATGGATAAGGCCCATAAAATTTGCTAAAGTCGAAACGAACTTAGAGCAATATAAATAAATTGTATTCCGAGAAATGTTAGCAAGAACTCGGACGGAAGTTAAGATTGAAGTGAGAGAACTTGTTACCCAAGTTGAACATTCATATCCAAAAGAAGTATATCATATTTTTGAGAATCGAAAAGGTCGGGCAAGAAATATGGCAAACTTTCTTTAACTAAAGTGGCTCTGGAAAACTTTTATGAACAAATATACACATTCAAGGGAAGCTTGAATTAACTATAAGTTTTCTATTATCATGCTAATAAGTCCTTTATCCATTGAAGAAACAGTATTATAAGTTTCTAAAAGTTCCAACAAATCGATTAATTAACTTATATTCAATGTCTAACATAATGTTCTAGTCGTCAGCATATAATTCGAAAATAAGGGGTCCGAAGGTGTTTTCCTAACGTGCTTTGTTAATAACAGAATTAGTGAATATCTATCTTAGTTAAACATTAACAATGATGGCCAAAAACTGTTTGATGATAAGAATCTAGTAAGACTGCTCAATGTGAATCTCTACAGGACCAACAGCTTAGTAATACTCCGACAACTGTGATTCCTTAGGCCTTGTCAACTTTTGCCGTTTTTTTCTAAAAAAAAACTGTTTGAAAATCAGAATACTGGTGTACGCATGTGCCGTACGAATTTCGTATCCATTATCCAGTATCTTCGACTATCAGCTAATTTAAAGTTCCAACTACACACTGTTGTATTAAATTTGTTTTTCGCAATATTTACCTTAAGGAAAAGGTTCGATTTGATATTTAAACAAATAAACTGTTATAAGAATCATATAAAAACATTTCAGGTATGAATCCACATAAAAGTGTTTAGTGTTTTAAATTTTTTTTATTTTAAACTACAATAAGGCAGAAATCGAATGAAAAAATTATATTTTCGGTTACAGGCATCAGTATCTGATTCAAATATTACAATATGTATTTTTCAAAATACTGAAACTAAATATAAGTAATTTGATTAATTTATTTTTTAGTTAAACAAATTATAATTTTATCTAATTACCTTAACCTTAACTACCAAATGGATTGTAATGAAAATTTTATAAAATTAAACTTAGAAAAATTTCCTAGTTATTTAAATCATCATAAATAAATAAAATGTTTTCACAAGCTATTCACTTAGCATTGGAAACATAATATCTGAACACTGCATAACGAACAGGATGAAGTAATATATTAACAATCGGAATTTCTGCCACTTTAAAGCCAAGAACTTCACAAGCCTGACAGGGTAACAACTTTATCTGTCAAAAGCTCACAACTTTCACTTTCTGGTCTAGGGAGTTTATTCAAATTGGGCTCACACAGATTCCGTGTTAACTTTTTTTTTTCCACAGCTTCACACTCAAAAAACAAGATAAAATAATCAACATAAACAAACGTTCAGCACTTCAAGAGGTTTATAGTTCTTCATCAACGTTTGAACGAAAAAAAAAAATGATCCGATCAGTATCAGCATTCATAGTGAATTTTGTTTTTGAGCCGTCCGTAGCTCAGATGGTTGGTGCCGGTCTTTCAGTCTGAGATCTACGTGCGGTGCCGATTCGAATCCAGCCTGGGGCGTTAACTTTTTCATTTAGTGGCGGCCCCAAACTTGAAAAACTTGACCCCCACTATGGTTAGAATAGCTTGGTCACCTGTAGATAACCAGGCGAACATCACTATCTACGCGGTGGATTGTATAAATTCAAAAAATTGTTAATGTTGTTAACTAATGACGAATGTTAACAAATGACAAATCCCT
>NW_027112419.1:1018971-1024681 GCF_000696795.3 Halyomorpha halys | reverse complement strand
ATTCATAAACTTTTACGTTTTTCATATTTAACCCTTTTATTAGTAATGTAATAGAGTTTAATCATTTATTTAACAATTTTTTAATTCGACTTTTCTTATGTCTTGATGATTTTTTTTTCTTTTCTTTATATACGATTAACCGAAATCTTTAACATAATCACGGATTTTACCATAGCTATAAATTCTTTATACCACATCTTTATTTGTTTCATGATCTCATTGAGATGAATACGAAGCGCAATTTATTTTCTTTTTGTGAACGTTATTACATTATAGTTTCATATTTTATTTTTAATTTTGTTATTACATTATATTTATTTTTTTACTAATTTAACAAAAAAAATTAATTCTTATGATCTACCGATTATTATGTGGCAGGACTATATACACCATTTGGAGGTGAGATCTATTCCAACTCTCTTTTATTCGTAATGCCCACACAAGTATATCAAATTTCTTTAGTTAAATATTTTGATTTTTATCTAATCATTTAGCACTCATTTAATTTATAATAATGTTATATATCGAGGTTTTAACATTCCGATAACAATATGATAAATGTCGTTAAATAATTTAGCCACATCTGCACCGATACCTGTCCTCCAAGAACCACAGTTCCAAGGTTGTTACTGGGTACCACATGCCGAAAAACCGTGTGATCGGGAGTGGGTACCCACCACCTCTCAGGGCCTTGGAGAGACACACACCTAATGGGCGTTGTAACTTATAACCAATGAGAAATAGTATTCCAAAAAGGGGCGTCGCCTTTTTGGAACAAGTGGGGACGGAAGTAAAAAAAATCAGGGGGGACATTGAAGACGAAGAGACAGAAGCAGTAGAGGTACAGATGTAAGAAGACCGAAGAGAGAGCAAGATGCACTTTGACCAGAAGAAGTCCGTAATGTAATAATCATATTTTATGGCAAACCAATTATCTGAGTCATTTCAATCATATTATAATTTCCTTTAATCAAATCAATGTTAATGTACACTTTGTTCTTGGATGTAGTTTATACGCTAATTTATTACACAATACCACCCCTTATTATATTATATAATTAATGGTAACAATATGTTTTAAATACAAAGGTATTTAATTGGTAAACTGGTAAACACACAAAAAAAAAACTTTGGAGAGGAATCCAATTATAATAATAGTTTTGCAGGATTCAATTTAAATTAATTAACTTATTTCGTATAATTGTCTTCAGCGATTATCCTGCATTGCGACTAAGTCTCGAGACAGATAAATAGCAACAATAACCTTAAAAAGTAATGTTAATCTCTCCTCAATCAAAAATTTACCATTCCCATAACAAGCAGAGAAATGAATGTTTGAATATGCTATTAAACGAGGAGGTGTAAAATGTTATGATCTCTCTCGGAGACCCGGAGGTACTTCACTGATATAGGTTATGTTTAATGTTGTGTATATTTGCTGTAACAGCCATACCTCGTAGATGAAGTGCAGTTTTAAACAAACGGACTTTAAAAATTACAGAATAGATTACGACATTCCACATATGTTTAATTTCAATCTAGGTTTTTTTTATTTTTGAATGAATTCCTAATATTTAAAAAAATCAGTATTGTCAGTAATTAAGTAGTAGTTAATTAAGAAGTTATAGTTAAACCAAATATTTAAATTATATATTAATGAAACTTTTTTTAAATATATAGATTATTATTTTTATACTATAATCGATGGCTTTAGCCGACCTTCGTTAGAGTTCAGAGCAATGTAAAAAATTGTATATTATTTGAAACTAATTAAAAGTAGTGATGATTTTTTTTTTTCAACATAAATGAAATTTTTTGATGAACTTATTTTTTAAAAATCTTTTCAATCTATATAATAATCTCATGATATTCAATAATTTAAAATGAGTTATTTTCTATCACAATGTTATCAATTTATCAATATTTATAATCATTATAAATTAAGGCAGATGAGCTTGAAGCCGATGCACAGAAATTTCTAGAAATAAGAACTTGCTGGTCCCTCGCGCAAGACAGAGAAATGGAAGCAAAGATCCGTTTGTGATTGTAGTGCCTGTGATGATGCTGATATTATATGTATGATATAATAGTGCTGTGTAGTGAGTTATCGAGGCGTTAAGTGACTCCGAGCAATGCCGTGGCACATGCAACTTACAATGCCTACAATAACCCCATATAATACTAACAGAAATAAAATTTAATTAAATTTCATAATACAAAAAAAAAATATGTTTTGAAAATAATACCGCATAGATCACGAAAAAAGAAGTCTGAAGATCACCTGTACAATAAATTTCAAAAGGTTATATTCCTCAATGATATTTGCTCTTCGCCCTTAATCGGATCCGAGTCAGTAGGGCTTTCTTTATCTCCACCGGATAAGGGAGCATTAGGGAGGGTTGGAACACCGAAAAATACTGGATTTCGATAATGCTACTCAGTCTTAACTGGCAAACCAGATTGGAGATAGGCAGCGAATCTCGGCGAACACTTTGGAAAATGTGATTCCGCTGAGGCGATGGTTTGGGGAGGATATTGACACAACCAGCACGCCTTATGGTGCTTCAGCCCTACCCGGTTTAGTGGGAGTGTAAATCCCATCTTCTACTCTGTTTATATTATAGCGTAATAGTTTATAATAAACTATCAAACGGTAGTTTTACTAATGCAGTTAATGAAAATACTGGATGATAAATATCAAGTACAGGTCAATATGTAAATAGTAATTCTACGTCTTTGGGAGGCATTAAAAATACTATTAATTAAATAAATAATTTATTCCCATTAGAGTCTCAAAACCTTTTATTTTCTTTACAAGTCCGAAGTTTCGGCCAATTCGGCTATACTCAGGGACAATCTATCACAAAACAGCTTTTATTACATCTATGCTCCTCAACAATTCAAAATACTTTAAAAATACAATATTATTTAAAATTTATCTTACCTTAATACAATTTTTGAACTAAATAATTTATAAACACAACAGCTATTCTGTTCAGGTCAATTCAACAATTTCTATGAAACATTAGGTAAACATATATTTTTTGTTAATAAGCATATCCTATATTATGTCTTGTATAATTTAATCTTATAATCATAACATGTATTATTTCAGATATTTGTTTAATAGTTTAATAGCAAATATACTAATTTGAAATAATTTTGTTCTGATCGATTAGAAATTGAATTAAAATTTATAGGTAATAAAAAAATTTTGAAGGAATCCAATAAAAATGTTCAACTATAAGGAATAGAGAAAAAAAGGTCACTCGGGCTAATTATAACCTACCTAATTTTATTCCCTACTGTGTATTGGTTGTAAAAATTATTTATAGCAGTTTATAAACAATTTGTGTATAGTCTGGTCATAACTATGTGCGTTTGTGACTACCATAAAGCAATTAATTTAATACACCCTCAATATTCGATATTTTACGTTTATTGATTTTATTGATACCAAGAATCTCCTATTTTTCCTCCCAGGTAAGAGATCCGATTTTTATATTTGTCATCAAAGTCATGTTACCCCAGGCTGATCATTGGAATTCGAAATTTATTTGTTAATTATAAAATTAACTGTCGACAGTTGGGCTGGCATAATAATGAGAATGAGGAAAAAAATGAAAAGCATGAGGAAAAACAGTGCCCCTATCATGAATCAAATAATTACCTCATTAGAGCCCATATGCAATTCATCATAAAAAAAAGTTTTAAGTAATTTTCTTTATTATATAAGATAACATAATTATTGTTAAAATGTAGCACCATGGACGATAATTTATATAATATATTTCCTAAAATTATTAATACTAATTGAAAAAAAAAATCAACTAATATTCATTCAACTCGAAAACGTTAAAAAAAATATTGCCTGTAATGAGAATTAAATGAAAAACCTTCCGTGAATGTTTTCATTATATAAAAACATATTAATTTATTTGTATTTAAAAATATCAACACTTCATGGATTTATTTTAGCAAATATGCGAAAATACTCTGCTAAGACATTCCTTATTTACTGCTAGGCATATACATGTCTTTTAGCACTCAAAATGAAGCTAGATAAATACACCTTGAAGTAGTTTATAACAATTATCTTCGTAGAAGTATTTTCTAAGATATTGTTCAAAATCAATTGTTAATTTAAATTGATAATTAAAATTAATTAACGATTTCTCGTTATTTTGAAAAATTAATTTTGGTTTTTTGAAAATACTGTATCATAGGAACAATAAAAAGTTACATAAGAACTATTTTATCAAGGCTCAGAATTTAGCAAATTTATATTCCTTTAATTATAATTATAATAATAATTGTCTTCATGCAGTAGATTTTAAGATCACTGAATGAATAATGAGCGACATTTTCAAAGTTTTCAGTTTTTGAGTGTTGTTTAGTCTATATTCGGTTGTTCATTCCCAGTCAAGAGAGCCTTCTTCGTTACTGACATTAACGACTTATCGAATGTCAGAAGTGGTACAGTTCGCTCGACCAAAACCCGATTGACCGGGAGGACCTGTTGCGATAATCGAATCGTCAGGGAGAAACAATCGAATCATCGCAGTCGATTGTGCTCCGCGCTGGTTGGTCGGCCACGAAAGGGCGGTGTCCCAAGCCACGCCCCCCGTCCTCGCGCTTACATGATATTACACAAATATATTCTAAACGGATACATTTCAATTAAATGGCGTCAAGGAGCCTTCATTTTTCCGGGGCTTTTCCGGTCGGATCGTTGCGACGGTCGGTTTGCCGCCCGATGGACCGTGGAAACTTGATCTCACAACTCAGGAAATTGAAGCTTCTCTTTCCATCTATACTTCACTAAATTGATTCCATCCATTACGGAGGTTAATATTAATACTATTAAATATAATATTTCATTTTGTGAACTTTTCTTGTACCATATTGATATTCAAAAAGAAGAGTATTTATAATATTAACTAATTTTCTATAGTTTATAAAATAGTCATTTTTTAGCATTGAAGATAATTAAAATCAAAAACTTTTTTATTTTATTATAAACTATTTCATACTAAAATTATTGTTGCACTAGATCTCTGAATACAAATTATTGCAAGCTTTCTGTTTATTTCAAACTAATTGTATCATTTCAACGTTAAACAATTTTTTATCAAAAAAAGTTTTAAATTAATATTTGTTCAATATTAACACAATTATTTATAAATACGATTAGAATTAGTTTTCTTCTCAAATAAATTGTAATGTTTTATGTTTATAATATATTCCAAACTGTTTAATAACCTTATATGTAAATTTATACAAAGTAGATAGAACAATTGTATTTTTAAAATACTTATTTAAATAAGCGCTAATTATTTAATATCGACAAACTTTTTTTTTAATAAAAAAATAATGAAGGTGTTTATAAGAGCCTGGGCTCTTTAATTTTTGGCTGTTATTTAAGCCAGGACGTATATTCAACAAGTTTTGGAAATGATCTTTATAATTAATAAAACCTATTCTGCTTTCATATTATAAATAAAAATATTCTAACCCCATATAATACTAACAGAAATAAAATTTAATTAAATCTCAGACTGAGACCATCCATTTCTCCTATAATTGTCGTAATATTTGTATATAAAAAAATAAGAATATTACATAAAAGTATGATTGGAATCAAGTTAATTAAAATTTCAACCAAAAATTGATCTACAGAACTATAAACGATGGTTGGTCCTGCGATAGA
>NW_027112419.1:1011598-1018921 GCF_000696795.3 Halyomorpha halys | reverse complement strand
ATATATATATATTTATATACAATTTATTTTTTTAAATAAAAAAATACAGGAACAATTATGAATTATTTTAAAACGGTAGCTTATTCTAAATAATAATATTTTTTTAAAAATAATATACGATTAATTCCATAGAAAATTTTTTTAAAATAATAAATGGGCCATTATTGCCCATGAGCATTATTGCATTTTATTTTATAATCATAGCAGAATACACAAAGGGACCTTTATTATAGTTAATTTAAATTGATAAAAAATGTATATCTCAAATTAATTATATAAAAATAAATACTGAATGCCTCAGATAAAAGGGAAAAAGAAGAAAAATTACGTAATAAGTCCTAGAGCTGCTGACTCCAACATTCACTGAGGAAGAAGGTTAGTCGCTTGACCCTTCATAAGGCTTCCCGTCCCGTATAATTATATATACATTTAAACATGGAAATTGCGGAATTTCTTCTTTTTTTTTTTCTTATTCCCTTGTAAAATGTTTCAGGCCATTTTGCGGGAGTATTTGCTTTTGTTTTTATAGTTACAAAAGAAATTAGACAAATAAAAAAACTCGAAAAGAGAAAATTCTAAAAGCCGAGTGGTCCGGTATTTCAACCACCTTTACAGAACATAAAAGAAGATTCCTTTCTTATCCCAACCAAACTTTTATTTTTTTCTACCCATTCATTTTTTTTAACTACCACTCAGATGTAAATAAGCATTTTCAGTGAAAAGCAGTATATTCATAATCGTTTGCTGTTAATTATAATACTTTATGTTAGTAACATTTTTAAAAATTATTCTGAAGGCTTATATGAAATAATGGTTGCAACAGAATGGAATGGCATTCGAAAAAAATCTTTTAAAAAAATTACTATTTTTTTCAGTTTTTTTAAGTATGAAATGACAGCAATTGTGTTACACAGAATACCTACAAAACCAGAGATATTCATTGCATCAACTGCGATGACCCCAGCCAGCGACAAATTATGGCACCCAATTGAAGGTCTGCAACGACCCTAGAGCGTTCTACTTGTGATGGTACACTACCAGTTCGCCGAATTACGAGAGAATATTTTGAAAAAAAAAATTGTAAGAAATCCTCCCAAAAAAATAATAATAAATTAAAATTTATTCATTCCAAAAAAAAAATTAAACTAATATGAAGTGAACAGATAATATACATACTGTGATGACAGTCTTATTTAATAAAATTTAAATACTAATTATTTGAGGTTTAATTATTCTAATTAATAATTGAGCAAACTTTACACTAAAAATTTAACAATTGCACTAGCATGTTAATTAAAATTCAATTAAATTAAACGATTGAATTTTATATTCAGTACCTATTTACTATTTTTTCAGTATATCTACCCATTTTTTTTCTAATTATTTACTGAATTTTAAATTATATTAAAATATAATCTTATATTAAAAATTAGATCTTACTTTTTAGAAATAGTTTAAAATATGATAATATTGATTGGAATCAGCGGTCATAAATAAGACATCCCTGTGCTCCCACCTGTTTGATCTGGCTGACATATTTTTTTTTCAAATTTGTTTTTAATTTTGGAAATTACTAATTTAATAAATATATTATTTTTATAAGTACATTTTTTTTTTATTAGGACAGTATTATAAGATTTAATTAGAGTATATTTTTCTGACCTGATTGTATGTCGGTGAAGACAAGATAAAAAGTAAACACGAAGGCTGCTGTTGACATTGTTGAACTTGACAGAACACTAGACACAACACATCACACGAAGTTGATTGAAAGTTAGCGTACTGTACAGAGATGATTCACCCAGTTAAACGGCACAACTACACGTCCATCACATGACTACTTCATTCATGCGATATATAATGTACTCGACAGTTAATATTTGAGACAGTCGTGTAGACGAGGGCTGGCACAACAAACCTCTATTCCCCAAGTCCGGGCTGCGACTGAGGTTAGTTTCGGCCCCCGCAAGAGGCGCCACCGGCTCGGGTCAGATCGCGCCCTTCCTCCGTGAAAATTCGACCAAAACTCCCAGAACTTCGAGAATATGCGTTTTGAAAATCATTTTTTCTTCTGAAAATGATCCGGGTTATATATTGCTTATATTTATGAGGTTTGGCTGCTCGTACCGGCGATACTCGGGCTGACCCCAATATTTGGGTGTGCCAGTGAAGTATCATCCTTAATATATTACCTCTTCGCAACTCGATAAATAAAAATTAACCTACATCGATTCGTCGATACCCAATTCATAATTTAAAAAATACGTTATTATTAAGTTATAAATTTATTAAAATAAAAAATATATATATATTTATATACAATTTATTTTTTTAAATAAAAAAATACAGGAACAATTATGAATTATTTTAAAACGGTAGCTTATTCTAAATAATATGGCAAGGACTGTTTCTGATAACAAAATATTCTGAAGAGCTGGAATGATCAGCAAATAAAAATAAAAACAAATTTATACAAATATAAAATATATGCACATAAAATTTAATAATAATTTAATATAATGATGTAACAATTTTTAACAGACCATTGGGCATATCAAGTTTAAGAATTTCAAATATTTTCATTAAAAAGTAATTATTTATGGTTATTAAACTAAATGTTGTTAGATAATATCTGATTTACAATAATATTTAAAATTAAATAAAACATTATTTACATGTTTTAAATGCATCTTAATTTGGGAATTTTAGAATATGTAACTCTATTTCCTTTATGAATAGCTCTCAAATCGGGTTAATAGGCAAATTTCGAAACTTTGATAGTACCAAATGATTATAATTCTTTACGAAGTAAAATGAGCCATAATTGGGTCTTGGACTTCTGGTAAGAGTAATGTGAACCCCTGCAAGTCAAAGTAATCAAACAAATAAATTTTTAAAAAATTCATAAAGCGTAAAGTATGTAGTGTTGAATTATTTTTTTATTACTTATTAATTCAATTTTTAATAGAACAACACAAAATTATTTCAATTTAATGTATTTTACCACAATTAAAAAAATATTTGAAACAATGTAAGTGACGCATCTTTGAATTAATATATAAATTAAATAATTAATAAATAAAACAATAAAAAAAAAAAACTCAATAATGTTTTTTCTAACATGAATTTTATTTTAATCTATATTTATAAATGATTTAATTAATATAGCAATTCAAAAATGGATTTAATAAAAGCAATTAATTAATGAAAGCACAAGAAAAAAAAAAGTGAGATCCATATCAAGATTTTTAACCAAACATTTGACACTTGTGAGGTGTTACAAAATTTAGGTTTCGAATAAGCATGGAGAAGCGTGACGAGTATTAAGTGGGAAGGAGTTCCCGAGGATTTTCGTGTGGGGAAGATCTGTGGGATGGGAATGTAAAGGTTAAGATTGCTTGAACTGAGGGCGTACGTTGACAAAGGCGGGCAGCTTTTGATAGTTTGGCATGTTCTAAGAAAATATTGTAACATCAATATTTATTTGTAATACATTTCTAGATTCAACTTGACTAGTTGACTCGTCCAGGAAATGTAGTTCCTATTACTTCGGCACTACCTAAACAAAACAAAGATCTGGGTTAAGCAATGTATTTTTAAGAAATTCTTGGTTGCTTATAAGAATTGAAGTTAAATCAATAAATTCACTATATTTTTGTACAAGCCTCACCCTTGAAAGTGAGGTAGGTCCATGAGATTTGAATTGAAATATTGAAGGATCTGCGTTGGATTAAATTAAACATGTGGGTAAGAGATAACATAGTAGAATAATATTTTAGGGAACTTTATCATACCAATTTTATTTTTTATTGTGTAATATTACGTTCTGTACTTTATTTATAGACACTGATAATAGAGATCATAAAGCTCATCCACTGATATTTACAAATATATTAATCTAGTGATGACAAAATAAGAAATAGTAGTTAACATAAATAAATAAAATTAAATCATAAGTAAAATAACATATTAAACACAAACCTTCCTATTTACATTCAGTCCGGGGAACTCTGAAACAAGCATTTCCTGCTACTTGTGGGGAAAATCCCAGCTGGACTGCGGAAAATCCCAGCGATGCTCTCTTAACTAGTATTAAAACCCAGTGGAGGTGCTAACCGCCCTCACTCATCCACCCAATACCAGAAATCATATAAATCAGCATAAGCAACATTATTTAAGATTTTTTTTTATGGGTACGAATGGACTTATGTAATTAATGGACTAAGTCCGTAGGAAGAGTAAGTTTCCCTTATATACAAATAAATGTAGAATTTTTTTTTTGTTTTATGTGATCAAATAAAAAAAAAAAATTCTACTCTAATACTTTGTTAAATAATTTGTACATTAAAATTAATATTTTTAATTCATTATTAACTATAGTGTGGAAGTGAATTATAACAATAAATTTATTATTAAGTCATTATATTTAAGATGTGAGAATGGTCTCATCTTTAAAATAGTGCAGTTAACCTGATTTAAAGTTTTTCGGACTTCCTCGCAGGTGTATTAAATCCATATAAGTTATTCTTCTATGATAGTCCAACTTAAAAATAATTTTATAACTCTTCCATTCAATTAAACTTAAATTATTATAAAATTCATTCCTAAACATTAAAATATAGGTAATTATGTACCTAAAAATCAAGTAGTGAAATAGACAGGAAGCGAGCACACATTATACCTGGCAAACATATGTACGACAACTTCTTAATTATTAATGGTTTATGTTTCAAATTATGTAGAATCCAAAAATCGAATTAAACATATTTTTAATAGAAATAATAATTGATTTTTCACCGTCAGTAATTTTTAGATCTTTTGAAATCGCATGTTTAAGTATAATGTTATACGTAAAATACTCAGCAAGCATAACACACTTCAATTACTCTAGTGAAAGTGAAATTCGAAATTCAATGGTTTATTTCAAATTCATATCACAATAATAATTCAACTTTGATCATTTTCTTTTAATATTTATTTATTGCTATTTACAACTTTACATTATAATACATTTAGTAAATCTGATCTAAGTTAAATTGGAGTGTTACAGGCGTGTAGAGAAACTACCCATTGGTAGCACTCTAATGACATTTTACATTAGCTGGTCTCGTGGCCATCTTCTTTTCAGGCGCCTCGGAGGATTGTCAGGAATGGAAGAGTATGCAAGATTAGAAACTAGGGGGTTTGAGTGGTTAGAGAGTTTATAATGGAAGGAGTGATATCTGGTTCTATCTTTGATAATTAAACATAAAGCTGTGATAAAACATAATCCCATTAAATTGTATTAGAAAACATTTTCCATTTCCATTTGAAATTCTCACTATGGGACTAACGCCACTTACGCCACTGTAAAACAATATTAAAATTAAGGTAAACTATTTTCAGCCTATCTGAATTTAATTTGAAAACCTTTATTTACCTAAAATCGACTAACAAATGAACTTCCAATGTGTTTTAATAGGCTATTAAGTGATTATGGAAATCTCTCACCGCCTTATATATTTCTCTTCAATTTTCAATGTATATTATATTTTATATTATCTAATTATATAATGTTACTAAAAAATAATAATGTATACCTTCATAACTATCTCGACTGAATCCTGTTAAAAACCAAAACAAGGCCAGACTGACAGATGAAGCCGTATTGTCTTATAAGTGCGCAAAATCTTTCAACTGAAGTTTAAAAGTGTTTAATTAATTATCACACTTCAGGGAATGTAGAAACGCAGTTTTCCGCTAAATATCGTGGTTGTGGTTATCTAACTATTAACGTTATTTCCTCTGCGATTCCTTATCTAATCTTTCTCTCTTCTTTTTTTTTTAAATAAGGAAATTATGAACACAATTATCTATATACTCTCACACATTTATAAGTGTCTATTTAATTATAAGTAATTATACTATTTGAAAGTTAATGCCCAAATCATAAATATAAAATCTATTTAATAAATTAAAAAGCAAAAGTTTTTCATAAAAACTCATTGAATGGCAATGATTCCCCAATATTGCAATTCAAGGATACAAAGAAGATAAATGAAGATGAAAATTTTGCACGAGTTTAAATAATAGATTTGAACATAGTAAAGTGACAAAATATTTTTTTATTTATTTATGAGCCGTTTCACCATTCATGGTTACATTAAATAAATGTTATTTATAATTAGCAAAAAACTTTAAAAGTTAATATACATAATAAAATCCTCCATTGGATTGATGCAATTAATTATAAGTGAATTAATTTTGCTTATCATAACCCTCCATTAATACATAATACATTTTCTAAGAAATAAATAATTATGTATTCAATTGAGAAAATAAATTAATACCTCAACTTGATTTTTTTTTAATGGTATTACAACAATTTGGAAATTTTACGGAAACTGCTTATCCAACAAAGATAGAAACTAAAATAACTAGGTTTAATTTTGGTGCTAATAGACAGACATCTGCAAATCTGATAGTTTCTGAGATATTTGAAAAAAAAAATATTGATTTTCTGTTATTTAAAAAGATTTTAGTTTTTCAAAAAAAACATTATCAGATATACTAATATCTATTAGTACTCCAATTGAAGCTATCTGAATAGACTATGAAGTAGTTTGTCATAAATGTCTTTCTAGGAGTTTGAAATATTTAAATTAATTTATGTCTCTTTTAAAGTTTTGTCTTTAAATATTTTCCTGGCTGTGATAGTAATTATTAACAGGTATTTATCACTAATGTTGACTAACATATTTTTTTTTTTGTTTTTAGCATGTATATACCACACTCAAATTAGACTTTATTCAAACCACATCGAAGTTTCCAAAATAATTCAAACACAACGTTTGGGGAACATGTTATTAAAATTAAAATGAGCATCCAACAATCCGTAGTCCCCGCGCTGTGCATGTCATGGAAGCAAGAACGGAATACTAACCAGGCCCCTTGTGAAGATATGAGTTAATATCGTCCCACCACATTTTATAAAACAATATATTTATTGTATAAATTATACTTAAAAAAAGAATTAATAGTTTTAATTATTAGCAATGTTAGTAACAGTAAAGAACTAAAATTGATTATTAATTTTTATTTTATTTCCTTCTACGTATGTGAACCTAAAGTAAGAAACCTATCTGCTGATCTAACCCTTAATTGAGACAAGTTACGGTAATCATATCTTAAATTTCTAGCATTATATCCTGGTTCTTTAAAAATATTGGAGATAATGTCTGATAAAATTGCTTAAAAGAAGAAGTAAAATTCATGTAAAAATATTTGAATTTTTCCGCTCCCTTTTCTCTTTGTATAAGTCTTGATATATTAATTTAAATAATA
>NW_027112419.1:988242-1011548 GCF_000696795.3 Halyomorpha halys | reverse complement strand
TATATATATATACGTTTAAATCAATGTTTTTATAGAGCTCCTCGTGGTTTAATATCCTGAAAAATGAGTGAGATTCCGAAAAAAAATTAATTTTTAACATACTTCAACACTTTCTCTAAACTTAATTTATCGAACCACTAAAAAAACAGATTGGGAACTATATATGGTACCATATTTTTCATATATATCCGTATAATCGTTTACCTGAAGAACTTGTAAATATACCAATAAAACTAAAAATGAAATATTTGACTTGGTTCTATGAATCTTAATAAACAATTTTTATTGACCAAATAACAACCTGTAATTTATGTCACCTCCGCATAGTAACTTCGATTTACTAAATTGCGAATAAAAGTTTATATTTATTATTTGCTTAGATATACTTAGATCTTTAGTTTTATTGCATCCATTTGCCGGACTTTTCATATCATATTTTGTTCCCTCCCTTCCAATTTCACCAAACCTTAACAGAAATTCAAATTACGTAAAAATAAACAAAAAAACATTGATATAAGACTAATTTTATATTGCACGTTTTACACTTTTTTGGAAACTTTTCTTCTTTTTTTTTTAATGAAATTGAACTAAACTTCTCATTTTATACACAAATGGGTCCATAATAATATTGTACTATAATAGTGTATATAATATAATATAATCTATTATAATAGGGTATATAATACATATGTAAGATCAGATTTATTTATTTTATTGTGTTTTCCTTATTTAATTTATGGTTTAGAATTGACAAATTTGAGATAAAGCAACTTATTGATAACATATGAAGATTGGAATTCAACCTAGAAAAATAAAATAAAAAAGTAAATTCTTGAAATGGTATTAAACAATGGTTTCAGGTTGTTTAAGCACGGCGCCCCCTCAATCTGCACAGAAATTCATGATGCCATCTAGCGGCAGAGATAAGCGGTACGAGGCCTGGGCAGCAATCTTGGTCCCCAAACCAAAGGGGTCAGAATCAACAGAGTAGCCATCTTGATCTGTACAGGGAAAGAAAGAGATAAAACGTTTCAAGAAGGTCTGTTCTGATAATGGTAATGAGGGTGTAAAACTTCACACCCAGGCGAGAGAGGCGGCGGTGGCAGAGAGATGAGGAGAAAGAAACAAGAACCCTTCTTCCATCCTAACATTAACACCAGAACCAATCTTCAAGCCTCAAGCATATCTTAACCAAGTAAAGTGTCATACTTTCATCAATCACTGTTATGAAATCAAATTTATAACTGACAAACTAACATATATTTTAATTACTTTTGTTCAAACCATATAACAAATTGTCTCAGAAAGCTTAAAAGAGAATGAAAGTTATTTCATGATATCAAAAAGCATGATATCAATTTATTATAAATACAGTCCAGTCCATCATTACTAGCAAATTATAAGTATTTCTTTATTTAAGCCTGCTTAACAGCATAATAATTAATTTGGGTAATATTCCTAAACTTTTACTCTGAGGAATATCATAATTAAACACGGGTAATGGTCTATAATAAGCTTGTTATAGAGAAAGTTCAGTTTTATTGTTTTTAACTTAAATTCCCAGTTCGCCTCTTTATTATTACGCCCGAATTGATTATGACTTGTAGGAATTTCATTTTTTGTTTTTTATATGATTGTATTATATTTCTTATATGCATAATTAAAAAAAATTAACAAAAAAAAATTGCTCGGATCAATATGAATAAAGTTATATAACATATAAGTGTATTCATATAGATAAATTTATATAACATTTTAACATTCAAACGTTTTAATGGTTTTGTTCATTGACTTATGACATTTTAGTTTTTTGGTTTATGGTATATTCGTATGTAAATATACAATTAAAAAGCTAAGCCGAAGAAAATGCTCTCTATAATTTAAAAATTATAATTAATTTAACTAAAAACGGATATTTGTTTGGAAAAATATTTATAATACTCCTTTCTAAATAATGTTTTACATATTTTTTTCTAAAAAATTAAAATCGTGGTAGCTTTGAGAAGTTGAAAAATTTAATTAATAGGAATATAAAATCATTTAATAGGAATTAACTTATAAGATTTTTAAGATCCCATAGATCTTCTATTATGGAACAAATTTTAGGTTTTTAATCATTGTAGTTGTTTAGTTTTTATTTTAATCTATGTTTCCATAAATATAAAAAGCTTTCTATTTATTAATATTATAATTAAGAAAATAATGTTGATTATTGCAGGGTTTGAGTGTTTTATACACATTTATAGTTTCTAATGGACAACTTTGCACATTTTGGGTTTTTTTATTTTACGTTTTTCATATTCTTACTGCACACAAATCCGGTCTCTAGTAATCATATATGCTAAATGACTTTTTTCTATCTTCGAAATGTGGAAAGTATACATTAATAATAAATTCTATATCAAATAGAAATTTCCTCAGAAATTTTAGGCCGTTAGATATATTTTTATTCACAATTTTTGTTTTACTACAATGATTTTCTAAGGAATAATTCTTCTTATAAATGTCTAACTTTCGAAGAATAATTATATCTGTTAAATCTTTAATTTTTTATGAGCTACATTATATGCGAAATCAATGACACTAATTTCTGTGACAAGAATAAAATATAATAAAAGATAAATTTCAAAAGTAAATTATATTATGACTTTTGATAAAAACCTCCTGAAAAAATTAATTTACCAATAAAATATTGAATTATTTTACGTTTATGGTTTATAATTTTAGACGATCCACGTAGTTATTACCTTAATTTTTATTACATGTTTATAAAAATGGCTAATGGTGAAAACGATTAAGAAGCCTTGTGAAGTAACGCACTTACCATAAAATCCACTTACGCCACACCATCCAATTACAGCGAGGAAATTAGGATAAATAGAATAATTAATTAAGTTTTCAAACTTGGCTCATGAGGCCTGAGTTAAAGGCTTTACGCTACTGAATTTTGTAGCTACTTTTACCTGATGATTTTAATTAATTTTTATAATACATGTTGCACTTTAAAAGTACAGAATTAATTTATGCAACCAGAAACATAGCAATGTGGAAAAAAATTTTCTTGGCCTAATTAGAGTATTAAGTAATCAACAAAACCTTACACCATTAAATCAATATCCCATCTGTCCTGGATGTTATTCCATCCAAATGTTCCAACTTTTGTCAGAAACTTATTCATCATCCAAATTCCTTAACATAATCCCTATCCAGCCCCAAGCACCCCTATAATCTTCCCCGAAGGTTGAAACGACTCTGGACCCAAGACCTTTTGTGAATTACTGTTGGAATTTTGGTGATGGGGTTCAAGTATTCTCACTCTGTCTCCACTGGCCCCCAATTCCACTAACGTGGCTGGAAGAGGAGCACTGGGATCTCTTCACGCCATGTTTTGCCCTCCATACGAGGATAGTTCCAGGTTCCCAATGCTGAATGTAAATATTGTGTATATGTTTAAATTTGTATATATTTTCTTTTTACTTTAATTCAATTTTTATTATCTTGTCTATATATTCATTAAGCAGCTAATTATTATTATATTTATTATTATATTTAGTATATTGTTTTATATTTTTTTCACACATATCATATTAGTATTTTTTTTATTTATTGTTCATTTTTCCCTTCTTATTTTTCTATATATATTATATCAATGAATAATTAGGACACTAATATTTGTTGCCCCTAATTGTGGCAGATTGTATTATTACTCTTCGTTTAAAAAATATATTTGAGACTAATTTTCAGTCTATTTTCAATTAAGGAGGATTCAGGTAGTATGAACACAGAGCTCTCTTTCATATCGAAGCCTAATGGTAATTCTTAAATACAAATATACAACTACAAATACTGTCCCTTTTAAAGTGGACAATTGTTAGCGTTATTATAGAAGTTAAAAAGTAGTAAAGCACAAGTTAGTGAAATTAAACCAAATACAAACTACAAGACTGTTAGTTTATGAGAATTATCTCAATACTTCCTTAAAACTGACTGCGTAGTGTTTGCAAACCAAGCAAAAAAGAGAACAAAACTTCCCAAAAAGCTTCAAGTAGCAAATTCTATAATGTCTCCGTCCAATGCCATAATCTATTTGGGTATAAACCTGGATCGACATCTAAAGTTTTGTACTCATCTATGTTAAACAACAAAAACAGTCAGAAGGAAATCCTACCGCCTTCACCATCTCCTAACATCATCGGCCCTTTCCCTCCGGTTAAAACTTCAAGTTTACAAGAGCATACTCCGTCCAGCGCTCGTATACGGTGCTCCCTTGTTCATCCACCTCAATGATGGTACACAGCGCCATCTTCGAAATTTCTAAAATTCCACAGTGCGGAAGATTGCACGGACTACAGTATGGAAGAAGGAGAAACCGCCAACTCTTCACAAATTATTGGATGTCCCAACGGTCCCGGACTTTATCAGGAGAAGGCATATTAAATTCCTGGACTCGTTGAAATATCAGCCCAATCCAATAATCCAGACGTTGCAACCCATGCGGTGGCAACAGGTTATTTTACCCCCTTGAACAACCTGTAAATATTGTAAATAATCGTAGATTTAGACCTAGTTTTTAAGATCATTACCTCCTACTAGTGGTATGCCCCAATACCATTAAATATCACACAGATTAACTCAATACTTATACTCATTCACTACATTCATGTTTTAAAATGTAATAACGTTTCAGATAAAAACAAAACCTCACTACACAGACACTGTTAAACACAAAACTTTATTTCAAATAGGGGCTTTGAAAAAAAAAAAAAAAAAAGAGGAACGTTTCAATAAATTTTTTAATAACCTAAATAATAAACCGGATATTTATGCGTAATCTGAAATTACGACGATGGTAAATACGAGAAGCACCTATCCTGATCTACATGTCGATATCTGCGCTCTTCAGATGTTGTGGCTGTAAAAACTATCCATAAAGTTCATGTTTAATGCCATTAATATGTATGGCGCTAGTGACCCAATTGCGATGCACGGCATGGCATTAGCAAAGGGTAAGCATTGTTAGTCTTATATTGCTTACTTTAGCTTAATGTCTTGATTATAAAACGGCTTGTTTTATGATGAGGTTTAATTTCGCATTAAAACTTTGAATCTATAGTAGCAACATCCTGCATATATCCTGGCATGTAGTTACAAGTTGATTTAGAATGGCTTGTTTAAAAATATAATACCTACAATTTTATTATTTGTATCAACGTAATTAGGCGAGTAAACATCGGAATAAAAGATCTTTTTTGCTACATTAAGTTAATAGGCCTCTCAAATGAATGTACACCATCCAGAAATAAAGTAAAAATGTGAAATACACTCAGGATAAAAAAAAAATACATTCTGAAAATTAACCTTCAACTCATCCAGAATGGAACAAGAGATGAATAAAAAAAAACCATTGATGTTTTTACTTATTTAAAAAATCTATTCTGTTACAGATCCTGTATGCAGGGATGCAGTACTTTGTAAGGACAACAACCGTTGCACAATCGTGCAAGGAGGTACTTTGGCCAAAATCACGCTCGACCCAACTAAGGGTACCCATTTCAGAAGGCTGTGTGAAACCCGGAGTGCTCACGAAACCACAGGGCTGACTCACGGCTTCAGTGAAACAGAAAATAATTATCTGCCATAGCCAGATTCAAACCCAGGCCCTTAGCGTTAGTAGCACATTGCCTTACTACTGGGCCACCCGCTCCCACTTATTTATTTATTGTTCATTTTATTATTATTCATTTCAAAATTCACTTTATCAATATTAACTTCATTTTACTTTGATATTGAACAATTTCTAAGACTAAATATTTATATAACGGAATAAATGACTTTTTGACTTTTCTCATTTGCTGTATAGTGGCTGTATTAATCAATTAGTGAAATTTTTAGCTCCAATTATCTGAAATTCGTT
The DNA here is from genome assembly GCF_000696795.3 of Halyomorpha halys. Lineage (NCBI taxonomy): Eukaryota > Metazoa > Arthropoda > Insecta > Hemiptera > Pentatomidae > Halyomorpha > Halyomorpha halys. Next base: position 1,005,634 of record NW_027112419.1, on the reverse strand, counting down.
TTTAAATCTTATAATTTTTTTTTTTTTTTTAATTATTTATTTATTGTAATTTACAACTGTACAAAATAATACAATAGGTAAATATGTAGTATGTTTCATATACACTTGAAAATCTTGGGAAGGAAACACCCATTGATGGTACTTCAAACATTAATTTAAACTAGAAGGTCTCGTGGCCATCTTCTTTTCAGACCACTCGGAGGATTATCAGGGATTGTTAAGGATGAAAGATTAAGAATTAATGGGTTAGGATGGTTAAGGAGTTTGGAATAAAAAGACGCATATCTGGTTTGGGTCAAATCTGCAACGAATGGGATGTTAAGGTCTTTATGAATGAGTTTATTTGTGACGTAATAAGGAGCATCAAGGATTTTACGTAGGATTTTGGATTGTAACGATTGGATGCGGGAAGAATTTGATGGTTTGGTGGAGCCCCAGAGCTCAATTCCATATGTCCAAATTGGTCTGATTATTGTAGTGTATACTAATTTTTTGTAGTGAATGGGAAGTTTAGACCGTTTGTCAAGTAAGTGTTGTAGCAATCGGAATCTACAAGCAGTTTCTTGTCGTTTCAGTCTTGTGTGTGTTCCAAGTAAGTCTCTTGTCAAGATGGAGTCCTAAGTATCGAATCTGTTCAACAGGCGTTAGTGATATAAAAAATTTAGATTCTTCATTGCTTGATAGTTTTTAATAAAAAAACCACTCAGATTTTTCGGCTTCTAAGTTTTAAAAAACACTACCTTTAGTTTATTATGATTAATATGGCCCAAAAGAACTGTGTTTTGGCAAGTTTAAAGTCAGAAATATTTCACGGATTAGCTTACAAGATATGTCCAACGGCAAAGTTGACTCTGTGATTCTTATTAAAAAACGACCTGTCATATATTTTTCATTTAATTAAATGATATTTGTAAAAGTAATTTCCCAGTGACACCTCGTGGACCACTCAGTCATTGTACGAGGACCCCAACGGTTCACGCACCACCTGTTGGGAAATGCTGGTCTTCGGTGGGGAATATTTTGAGAAACACAAAAACTTATTGCAATAGAATGAATATTATCAATGTTCACATAGGTAAAAAGTATATATTATATGAATAAATCACTTTTCATTTTGCAATATGAAAAATAACACAATTTTACAAGGTTAAAGATGAATCAAACAATGAAAACATATGAGGTAACCATTTTAAATTCTAATATGACTAAACATAGCGGTATTAGACCATAGGTGCTTCAAACCTTGAACAGAAATGATACCTAATGTTCTCAGAGATGTAAAATCTTCAAAAACTATACGAGAAATAATATCTGAATTGATTTTTCCCATGGTTCAAACGGAAAAAAGAAACGACGATAATTAGGTACGCAGAGTCAACTACTTTTTTCCGACATATGGTTTAAAATTCTTAAGGTTATGTAAATAATGTTAGAAGTTGATTTGTTACGAAGTGTGTTTTACTTAAAATTATAGTAAAGTTTGGAATTCGTAAGTATTAAATTACGCTTGCATTGCTGTACATTAGTATCCCATTAAATGCTGTTCGTTTAAAATTATATTACGGTTCTTATCTTCCTGCTAGGAGCTGTTTTCGTTTCTTTTTCTTCCTTCGTTATGTCATATCTGGAATAAAACTTATCAATAATTAAACATACCATTACAAAAAATTAGTCAAATTATGCCCTTTTTTGATTTTAAATAATAATTTTTATATATTTTGCCAAATATTTAAAAACAGAAGTATTTAACTAAAAAATATTCTTAATATTCTTTGGAAATGCAAACATTTTACTTTACTATTTTAAGATTATTGTTTGTATCTCTAAACCATATAATTATATCTGTTACTATAGTTGTTGTCTGGGGCTTAAGGGCGTAAAACGCTGAGGTCATCAACGCCCATCTGTTACTATAGTGTTTTCTAATAATAATGAAGGCTTACCAAACCCGAAAGTGCGATGCCGATACCACGAAATGCTCTCTGCACATATCCTTCCAGCGATGCCCCTCCAAATCTAATTCCACCAAATCAATTTTAACGCAATCCTCCCATCTACGTTTCGGTTTACCCCTCGGACTTTTACCCGCTGGTTCAGTGCTTATTAACATAATAGGGATCCGCTCGTCACCAAGCCCTACAACCTACACGCCGTAATTCTATAACTTGAATTATATTTACCAGGTGTAAGTCGCTTAATTCAGGCTTAAGAGGCTGTTCATTCCTTAGTGTAAGAGGATTGTGTTGTCACTTACACTTATTATCCATACTTTAGTTTATGGTGCGTTTACACACCTTCGGTGTGAGTGCAAATAGACATCTGTACACATAATAGTTCCTGACAGTTAAAATAAATATATATAATGTTTAGAAAAACGGCTTACGCTGCAGAAATTATCGGAGACTATCAATGTGGTTTTAGAGGAAATCGTTCAACTATTGATCAGATTTTTTCACTACGGCAAATCTTGCAGAAAAATTGGTATACAACGGGGTAATTCATCAGCTTTATATAGATTTCCTAAAGGCCTACGATTTTATTGACCACCAGAAACTGTATAATATTCTGATCGAATAGGGAATACCAAAGAAGTTAGTAAATCTTGTATGGATGTGCATGACCGAAACCTTTAATAAGGTACGATTCGGTTATCATTATTCTGAGAAATTCCAGGTTCGGTCGGGTTTGAAACAAGGTGATTCTTTATCACCTATCTTATTTAATCTAGCACTAGAATACGTCATTAAAAGTGTGATTAATGCCGAAAAGGTTTAAAACTTTGGGTGGTAAAATAACGGTGCTTGGGTATGGTGATGATTTGGTATTATTGGGTGAGGACAAAGAGAACTAAATACAACCACGTTAATAAACTCCAGTAAGGAAATAGACCTTGAAATAAAACAAACAAAACAGTTTATGATAAATAAATTACTATATAAGTTCCAGTTAATGGAGTTTATTTACTGTGTTGTCCCTTACACTTATTATCCATCCATTTTTCCTTATTTTCAATTATTTTGTTTTCTGATTTTTTGTGCCACTTCAAAAAACCCTATTTTAATTGAAGGAGTTAGTGGAGGAAGGAGTTATGTTACAAATAATAAATTTTAAGAATCGAGCTTGTTATGTTTTGAAGTGTAGATAGCCTCTTCTCCATCGATGTATCTCAGTTATTAATTGGATTTTGAGGATGGAATACGTCACACGAGCTAGATAGGCCCCCTTCATCCACACTAAAGATTCAAAAAATCAAAAAATGTTACACAGCTCCTTCATCAACCTATCCCTTAAAATTCAGAAATTTAGGTTTATGGGAGACTGGACCAACCTAACCAATTGAGGTGTCTGCGGGAATGAGATTGCTCAAATTTGAGCCTTTTTTGTTTTCATTTAACTGGACAACAGCCGTCCGCAGCTCAGGTGGCTGAGGAACAGGTTTTACCAATTTGAGATCTGTGGGTGGCGCCAGTTTGAATCCAGCCTGGGACGTTGGCCTTTTTCATTAAGTGTGAGACCACCACAAAATGAAAAACTTGACCCTCTACCATCGTTAGGTGGACCTCAACCTCTATCGAATAGGTTGGTCTGGTCACGTTTAGATACACTCCCCCCCCCCGGTATATTACCAGAAAAGGGATAAAATTAAACTGGATAATAATAACTACAATAATGTGAACCATGAGGATCAGGGACTCAGTACAATGTAAGGAAACATAGTTTTTTTTTTTTAAAGTGGTTATAAAAGGAAGTGATTTGTTCATCACCTGGGTTTTCTCCAACTAAACTCACTCAATTTATAGAGACTGAGTGTGCCACATGATTGACTCACGACTACAGTAACAGAATAAATAATTATCTACCACAACCGAATTCGTACCTCGGGTCCTTGTAGTAGCATACAGCCTTAGTGCTTAGCCATCCCGATCCCTGGTTACACTGATTAATTTTATGAAACAAAACATGGAATATTTCAGCTTTTAATTATTATCAGTTTCTGCCAGATGGAAGCACATTCAATTAATTAAATGATGAAAGAGGGATTTAGCTTCTCGCCTAAAAATTCGTTGGACCAGTTGATAGTCCTATAATAACCTTTATATAGTCAATAATATATGACTTTAGCAACAGAAAATATCTACGTTGATATATCTTCAAACTGTAGAATAATTAATTTTATTTTTTTTTATTTTATTTTTGCTATTCACAACTAGTACATACTCGTATAAGGAGCCTTAACTGAGTTTCAAGACTGGTCTCTGAACCAAAAAATTACTAAACAGTTTAAAACATACAATTATAAGTTTTCGAAAAACGCTGGCTGTGGTGTATTAATGTCAAATGGTAAATTGAAGACTTTGTTCGTTTCACAAAAATTTTTAATAAATTATCGGCAATGAGACCAGTCTTAAAACGTGCTCGCCTCTTGTTTTTTTTTTGTTTATTAGTTATTGAGTTTTCAAGGATTTATGTTTGTTTATTAATTAAATTATATGCGTTATTTTATTTATCTAATGAAAAAAGGAGGTAGTTAAGGATGCTTCTTCCTGCGCACTGAGAAGAGAAAACCTGGTTGCTGTTTAATTTCTAAATACTAATTTATATACTTAAAAAAAAAAAAATTAAAAAAGAGTTTAAAAATTAAATACGGAAAACTTTTATTCTTTTATTTTATTTGTTTACTTCACCAGTATTTTATTCAATTTTATTGCTACATATGCTACAGTTACTCAAGCCGTATCTCAGTAATACCCTTATTGATCTATGAAATTATTACTTTACCAGAACCCAGCATGCAAATTTAGTTTTCAAATTACCCCTGTTGACAGTGACAAGTTTCGTTATTGAACGGAATATTTTTAAAACATTTTCCAGAGGCTGGAGAAACGAATAAAAAACTAATCCCGTGTTGCGGCCATTATTAAAAAAGTTGGGCATTGTAGTCACTTAGGCGGGCTTCAATTCTCACCGAGGGTTTATTAGTCTGCGCTTCTAATCTCTCATCTGAAAGTTAGCAACCTTTTGTCTCTTCTGTTACAGCCTCAAAACATCTGCCGAACTGATAAATAGCAATACAAAAGGGTGGAAAAAAATAAAGAGGAGGAAAAAAGAAGGGAAAAAATCACAAAAAGATTGCACTCATCTACCATCCAGCGAGCTGACAATGGGTGATCCAGATATTAATGGTAAGCTGTTCATTCTATTGTTTTTTTCCGTTTCTAGCTATTAAACATATTTTGTTTAGAAATTAAATAATTTAAAAATTTTCATCTTAACAATTAAATACAATAATATTTCCAACCCCTTGACTTGAACATATAGTTCTCGTATATAAGAAGATAGACAGGGTTGCGGTCAAAAGAGAAACAAAATTAGTTTACAACTATTTATTTTCCGACGTTTCGCCCCACTTTGCAGGGCTTCATCAGGGCTAAAAAGATACAAAATGATACAATGGTAAGAATAAAAATACAAAGATAACATACAATGAAAATAATAAAAATAAGTAACAATGGCAAGAGTAAAAATTTTTATAAAAATACGTAAAATATACCGTTAAAAAAAATACAGAAGATGTACATAAAACAAAAACAGTAAGGGGAAGGGGGAAAAAATGAGATTAAATAAACGTCATGAAAGAATAATTATAAATAAAAAAATAATAATCATATAAAATGATAATAAATGAGCAAAGAACAAGTCAGGACAACCTACCTGTTCAAAGCAAACGGTTAAACAGAAGGCAACAATGAAGTGGAAGCGTGGAGGAGTGGGGAGGAGGTAGCCAGCCAGCCGTTTAACGGCTATATTTCAATTTCAAATACGTCGCGGATACAGGAAGTAGTCATAAGGATATGGCGAAAAATGAAAATGAAAAGAGAAAGATACAGAAATATGATAATAATAACTATAATAATTTTAATTTAGGAATAACTAAAATTAGAATGACACATATCGTTACTAATAATACGAGATTATACTGAATATAGCAGGGAAGTTAATACAATATAGGATATAATAAAAATTGTAAAAAAAGAAGTAACTAATAATAAGTAAATAAAGAGTACTGGAAGATGTTGATTGACCGTGTGGAAAGATGAAAGGAATATGGTCCGGGTGCGGTCAAAAAAACTCAAATAGTAGAATTATACTATTTTAATGAGCCAACGTTTCGCCCCACGTTGCAGGGCTTCGTCAGGGCTATTTTGACGGCAGTCAAAACAAAAACAAAACAAAAACTAAAAAAATTCCTAAAAAATTTTATTTTTTTTTGTTTGTTTTGACCGCCGTCAAAATAGCCCTGACGAAGCCCTGCAACGTGGGGCGAAACGTTGGCTCATTAAAATAGTATAATTCTACTATTTGAGTTTTTTTGACCGCACCCGGGCCATATTCCTTTCATAAATAAAGAGTAGTATTAAAAATAAATAAATAAGTAATTAAACAATGATAACAACTGTAGTATTTATATATCGTGAAAATAATCATTTATCTACACTGATAATAGTAATAGTAAAGATAACAGGAGTAACATGAATAACATAAAGTGAAATAAGGTAATTTAAAAATCAGAAGTGAAAGTTTACAAAATAAAATAAAAATATATATAAAAGTACAAGGTGAGGTGTAGAAAGAAGTACATAGAAAGATTAAAAATAAGTAATAAAGTATAGAAATAAGTGAAAAAATGTGATGGAATGTTAACCATATAGGTGATGATAATGATAAGTGAAATAAGTTAATAGAAACATGTGAAATAAAATTTTACAAAAACAAAACAAAGTAAATATGAAAGTTAATAAAACATATAAATAAAAAACATAGATTGTATAAAACATAAATAACATATATGATAATAAAGCATAGATGAATAAATATAAGTAAATTTAGTCCTTGTAATTCACTTATACGATTTATGTTAATTTTCATCAAAATCAGTATAAATTTTAAATCCACTTTGAATTTTTTTTTTCTTAATAATTTACAGATTTCTGAGATGAGAGGGAAAAAAATGAAATGTCTGTCAAACATTAGGTAATAAGTTATTAATAATGATCTGTAGTAGGCATCACGAAATAAGGCGGTGGGCATTTTCGGCATGTTATCCTACGTACTTCAGGTACAAGTCGTCAATAACTAACAAAGACGTAGTAACGTCAAGCCACTCAGTTGTAGGGATGCGGTATCAAGCAATATATAGATCAATTTTTATCAAATTAGAATTATAAATATACTACTACATTTGCTAAATTTAAACTTCCGATCCATTACAAAAGACTAATCTACATAACTATAATAAGGTTTATCTGAACATACGGAGTTGAGCCTTAGGGCTCCACTGAACCATCGAATTTCTCTGGTATCCAATCCTTACAGTCCAAAATCCTTCGTAAAATCCTTAATGCTCCTTACTTTGTCACAAATCAAATCATCCATCAGGACCTCAATGTCCCATATGTTGCCGATTTGGCCAGAACCAGATACCAATCCTTCCATGATAAACTTCCCAACCATCGAAGCCCACTTGTTTCTAACCTGGCTTCTCCTTCATTAGATGGCTCCGAGGTCTTCTCCTCTTGGAGTTCTATCAATGGGTAGATTCTCCACATGTTTGTATCATGCCATTTTATAACTTATAGCAAATTTACTAGTTGTATATATTTTTATACAGTTGTGAATAAAATAAATTATTTTAAAAAAAACAAATTACAAACACAGTGTAATTTTGGTAACCAAACTTCATTACTCCAAACACTCCAGTAATCCGAACTGGCATAAAAAAAAGTTACATTTGTTTTAGAAAACTCAACAGGCAACAGTTTATAAATCGGATAATCTAATTCCTATGAAAGTATTCATAATATATTTTATAGGGATTAGAAATAGATAATATCTATTTTATAAATCATTTAATTCTGTAAAACTAATTTAATTAATAATGGAAATAGGTGTAATATAAGTTTTGTTGATGAACGCATTTTTTTTTGTTATCATTAAAATTAATTTATTAATTTTTATTAATACAAAGAGTATTTCTTATTGTTATTTATACTTTTTTTTACTGTCTGAAGTAGTCTATAGAGAATGATATACCGTGGTAGAAAGTCCATCACTTACAACATTAGAAAGAACACTGCTTCTTTACTACACTAAGTTATCTTAAGCAGAAGTATTAACAAAAAAATAAAATATCGACTTATTTAAAAAATATTATTTTTTTAAAACTCCAAACAGCCGAATTTAAAAAAAAATGTAAAAAATAATAGTAGTGATTTATTAAATAAGTAAAATGGTATCCTTGTTAAATCTCAACACTCTTTATTATATCAACAGTCCAACGTTTCGGCGATTCTCAAGGACAATCTTAAATATAAATTTACACCTCACATCCAAATTTAAAAATGATATTCTGCCCAGGTCAAAAATGACAATTAAAATCATCCTATTTCTTCACAACTTCATTAATTTTTAAAACTTTTAATTTCAGATTACCTTACACTATCAACTATCATGTGAACAAACTATTTATTCATTTAGTAAATACCATTCTCAAGAAATTAAAAAATATATATATATATAAAATAATAGTTATGTACATTCCTATTGTTGATTTTTTACACCATTTTTCCTAATACTTTCTGTTGTTCGAACCTTTCAGTAATCCGTACATCTCCCCTCCCCCTGCGATTAGTTTGAATTGCCGAGATTACACTGTACATGTTTTCAAATAAGTCTTCTTAATTCAATATTAACTTTTGTTATATACTTATCTTGAAACTGGAATTTGGAAGCTAAAATTATCAAAAATTCTTTTACATTGAACTTAGCTTACATTTAAATAAGCCTAATCATAAAAATTCTAAATTTTTCTAAAAATATCCAGTCATTCATGGCTTTGAGTTGAAAACTGCTGAATAAGATAACTAGTAATTAGTTTAGAGGGAAGGTGGACTCCAGAGTAGAATCCAGAGTAGGCCTGGAAGTTGCCAAACAAATCCTCAAAGGCAGAAGTTGGCGGTTCTTGAAGGGCTGACACTAGGCCGTTTGGAAATCTTGCCTGCCACGGTCCCTTTGTGAATTCACTAACAGCTATCGATTGCCAACATTCTCTCAGCGACTTGTTAAGTGATAAGTTCTTCGATTCTGTTTCAAAAAGTGATATATTTTTTTTTTACTATTTTATTATATGTATTCAGTGCCGAATGTGCAATTTATATGTTAATTAATCTATTATTTCTCATATCTGAAAATTATTTTTTTTAGATTTCAATCAATGGCCGTTTTACTTACGACCAAAAACTGTTCACGTTTATTTTACGATATACGATTAGTAGAACTCCTTTACAATCATATTTATGACTTACTGTTTGCAATCACCAAGATCAATGAAAATTTAGGATTGCGTACATAATGTTGTAAAAGATATAATAGCTTTCGATATTGAATTCGATTTTTCAAATCCTTGAGATTAATTAAAGAAGAAACGCCTAGACAATTTTTAAATACTTCCGTATGTCGATATACTCTCGATAATCAATTAAGTAGAGTGGAAACAGTTTTTAAAAAATGGATGGAGGTTCAAATATACATAAAAAATATAAAATAATGACATGTCATTTCCGTATATCATTTCTGGCATACGAAGGGCTATCTACAGCGTACCATATTTGGATGTCAACTTTCAATTCCGTGGGACTACCATAGATGAAAGCGAAAATTGACTCCCCAGGATTCAAAAGGGTTACGAGCAAGTTAAAGTTAGATCTCTCGGCTACAAACGGCCCTGAAAACACAATTAAACCTACACACAATACTTACATTCAACCAAGGGATCCCCAAATCCCTGTTCCCCACACGTTGATGACAAGACAGGACTCCAGGATCCCAGCGCTTTCTCCCAGCCGCGATACTGGTATTTGGATCTAGTGAATACTGGGCGAGAGTGCAAGAACCACATACGCTCAGAACTTGAATGGAGGAGACCGTTTGTATTCGGCAGAGTTGAGATGACACCTTAACCTTAAGGTTCGAATCCGGCATAGGAGGATTGAATTTTGTTTCATTGTGGACCCACGGAAGGAAAACCTTGACCCTCTCCCACTCCTTTTAGAATAGGTTGGTTTCTTCTAGTTAACCTCTCTCATTGTTCAATGACCAAAGGTAAGGGTTGATAATAAAAAAAAAAACACTTGAATGTAAAGCCTATCCATAGCCAATGCCGTATTACAAAAGTCTCGGGGTCACTGCAGGTTCAATCTTCGGAGCTATCATAAGAATGGTTGAAGCTGGCTAGGGATTGTGCCAGGGGAAAAGGATGATGTTTGAGATTTTTATAGAAGTTCAAGAATTTGGATCGTATGAGAGTAGGAACAGATGAGGTATTGAAAAATAATTAAGAATACGTCATTGTTAACGAATGACAGAGGTTTAATTTTTTGGTAGATTAGAACCTACAAATGACGGTAGTACAAGTTTTCGATTGATTTCCATTAATTTCCTGGTTGTTCACACTGAATCGAAATATACTTTTTTATACTATTTCTGAATTTTTGCGTGTCTGAGCCAAGGATATTTAATTATCTAAACCGTAAGAGAAAGGTGTGATTTTAATTTTGACTTGAAATAATAAGTTGATGAACGAATTTTTCTTTTTTTTTTTTCTTTTCATCAATTACTTTTGTGTTTTTCCCTTCAAATATTTTATTTCTGTATTAAAACCAATGATAAAAAAATATTCATTATTTACCTTGCAGGTTATATCAGGTTCAGGTCTTTCACATAACTAATTACTAAACAATCCATAAATTTTTATTAAAAAAAAGGCAATTATTTTACTAAAAACAATTATACATTGATTATGGCAGGTTGCAGTCAGGGTATGAAATAACTCCTTCCATCAGCTTCCAACTTTTAGTTTGAAATAACTCGAACTCAAAACATATCTCGAATAATGGACACAAACACATTAAATTCTCGACACGTAGAACTTCATTACACTAATTGCTATCGTCCTACCGACCTCCATGCTTTATTTCACATTTCGTTGGGCAATTGTGACAATTCAAATTCAATCGGTAGAAAATAATGCAACATAGCACCACAAGAGCTGGAGAAAAATCAGCCTCTGCTAAAACTATAACTAAGTTACTGTAGTAATTATTTATTTTTTTAGCTCTTGATACATCATAAAAAAAAAAACCTAATAGCTTATTTCAGCTAATACCTAATTTATTTATAAAAGTTATTGATGTGAAAATAGATTTTACTATCCCATTAAAAATTAATAAATCTACTCTTGGAAAATAATATTGAAAAAATTATTATAGGACACCACATGAAATGAAGTTAAATTTCTATTGAAAACATAGTTTTTTAACAACTGTTTGATATAGGAAAATTTAAAAAATTTCTGAATTAGAAGTGGATATGTTTACATATAATATCGTGCTTAATTAAGTTTACGTATTGATTTTTTAAAAATACAGTTAATCTAGCAATGTAATAATATTTTTTGGCTAAATCTAACTTTTCTCGAACTCAGTTGGAGCATTCTTATATATTTTATTATTTATACTTGTTTTTATCTAAATTTTTTTTTTTTTTGAGGTCTGTATGATTTTATATTGTACACCCGAAAGGATGTTATGGGACACCTCATGTAGATAAGTAAATTTTTTATTGAAAATACAATTTATAACACCTATTTGATATTGAAAATATATAAAATGAATGATTTTAGGATGTGAATTTGAAAATGTCTAAAACTTCTTATTTATTATAATTGGAAATATTATATTTTGGTATATAATATTTCTTCAACATTCATTTTATTGTTAATCCATAAAAAATACAATTAATTTAGCAATATAACTAATAGTTTTAGCTAACCTTTGTGGAACTCACTTGGAGACATTCGTAATTATACTTTTTCTCTAAATTATTTTTTTTTTTGGGTCTATATCATTTTATATTGTGTATATTATTATGGAGTGATACAGGCGTGTAGAGAAACTACGCATTGGTAGCACTCTAATAAAGTTTTTACATTAGCAGGTCTCGTGGCCATCTTCTTTTCAGGCGCCTAGGAGGATCGTTAGGAATAGAAGAGGAAGCAAGGTTAGAAACAAGTGGGTTTGGATGGTTAGGAGGTTTATAATGGGAGGAATGATATCTAGTTCGGGATAGATCGGTTACATATGGAACATTAAGGTATTTATGTATGATTTTATTTGGAACAAAGTAAGGACCATTGAGGATTTAACGAAGGATTTGGGATTGTAAAGAATTCGAAGGTTTAATGGAGCCCCAAAGCTCAACTTCGTAAGTCCAGATTGGCCTTACACCCTTACAGTCATGTAGATCAGTCATTTGTAATGAATATGAAGTTTAGACCGTTTGTCTAGTAAGGCTGTAATAGTCGAAATCGACGTGCAGTTTCCTGTCTTTTCAGTCTTGCGTGAGGATTCCGAATCATACTTTTCAGATGTAGAATTTGAAAATATCGAAAACTGTTAATTTATAAGAAGTAGATATATTGACTTTTGATATAATACTTCTCATCTTTGTTTTATAATTAATCCATAAAAATTAAAGTTAATTAAGCTATGTAATTTTTCTTTATTTATATAAATTAAATATTAATTTTATTTCTATTGTTTATTTCATTGTTTGTCCAACAGGTAAAATGAATTTCTATTTGCAGATTTTTATTAGTCAGTCTTGATTTGAGATAGGGTGAATTTTCAAGTTCTTTTAGTTTAACGGATTAATGCTGTTTTAACAGAAAATAATTAAAATAAAAAAAATAAGTAACATTTAAATTCGTCGATGATAATAATATTACAAACAAATAAAACATTCTAATTGTCATTTAAATTAAAGAATTTGTAAATAATTGCAGCTCGTTGACAGTAATCCACTTTTCACTCCTTTATCGATGTGTCAAAATTATTCTACCAATTATTTAACCTGAAGAAACTGAAAAAGAAACTGGCCCAATTATTGAAACGATGACAGATTATTTACAGGAAACGTCAAAGATATCTAAGCAACACTTAGATTAATGAACGAGGAAAATTGAAAAAATTTAATACATCTAACAAGTTCCGTATGCCGACAAAAGAAATCGATAGCCGATCCTATTAACAGAAAAATCGATCCATAGGTAGAGAAGTAATTGCTTCCGGTGAGTTTGTAAGCGTTCACATTCCATAGGTTGGAAGATTAAATTCAACGATTTATTTTACAATGAATTTGTGTATTATTTTTATTATATATGTTTATTCAATCAAACTGATCTGATTATTTTTTTTTAAATGTGCATTTTTTATTTCTCTAGATGTAATACAATACAATATTTTATGATTGATAAAAAAAAAAACTAAATAAAATCCAATACTATTTAAAAAAAATAAATAAAACTTAGTGTGTCAGTTGTTTGGTAATCTTTTACCGCAATTACCTACATCCGTTAATAAGTGATTCAAAGGTTGAGAGTTTCATTTAAAGAAAGTACAGTAAATGAAGGTGAGATTATGCCCGTGGACCACAACATAATCTTTTCTAAACACAGTCTTTCTTTGTCACTAAGATAAATATATTGCTCTTCAATGATTTCAATCCTTCCTTACTGGACATTCCCAGTATGTCGTTATTACTAATTATCCTCCCTCTTGCTCCCTACCTTTTTCTAGTGGCGTACCTCAAGGTTCACCTCTTTCCTCTAGTCTTTTCTCCATCTTTATCAATGACCTTCCACTTGCTATCCAGCATTCCCAGTATCAACATTGCAGACGACTTAAAACTTGGGCAACTTGGGCACTTGGGCTACAGACAATAAACTTATGTTAAATGCAGAAAAGCCTAAAGCCCCTTAAATCTATTCCTGAACCCCCAACTTTATCCTAAACAATACTCCTATCTCATTCCATCCGTCAGTCATATATCTTGGAGTCACTTTTGATCAAACTTTATTCTGGCAACCAGAATTTGACCAAACTTTCCGTCGAACCATAGCTTCCACTTAAAACGACCACCAACTTTCCTCTCTTGTTTTCCCCCACATTGACTTTGGCTGCCTAGTATATGGTGGACTCTCGGGTAACCTCGAATCTAAACTTAAGCGTCTTATAGATTGCAACGTATGATTTATTTTCGGAATCACTACAGTGTACAGTGCACATAAATGTTACGTCGAGCTAAAGTGGCTCTATCCATCCTTCCGATGCCAGTATTATCTAGTTTCCTTTCTATTCCAAGTAATTAATACTCAGTGACCCTCCTATATCCTAGTAAACCTGCAATTCAAATTCTTAATCCAATCCCGTTCTACTAGGTCGCGTTTATCTGACATCTAACCTCCACCTCACCGAACTGCTGGGTTCAATAAATTATTTTATACCTAAGCTGTATATCACTGGAACTCCATTCCCACTAACATAGGTCATGTAGGAACCCTCCCCTCGTTCAAAACCCTTATATTTAATTACCTTTAACTTCACCATCTAATCCAATATTATAATAGTACAGATGTAACTACCTTTTTTTTATATATATACAGCTAGTTAGTTTTTAATTTTTTTTTTCTAAAGTTATTTACATACAATTTTAATATAAGTTATAATTAGGTGGCCACACTGTTTTTTGCCAATATATGTTGTGAAATTAAAATTACCTTATAATTGTTCTAAATGGACCTAGTCCCAGAATAATTAACTATTTTTCATTTCATTTCATTGTTCCACATCTTGAGGATTTGTTTGTGCCAGATCTTTATTCACAACATATTCGGATTAATTTAGTGAGAAAAGATAGCTTACTATTTTAGCTTTATATTTCGGAACAGAAAACATATTAAGTGGTTGAGATTGATGGAGTAATATTTTATACTTAGTACAATGACACCCCAACGATGTGAAATTAGACCAATCTTTTTTACTCCTCAATATTTTCCATCGATTTAGTGTTAGGCACATTCTAACACACATTACTTTGGAAGGGGTAGATTATTTATGGTTAATTGGGACTGGTTTATTAAAACTTTTTAACGAAAAGCATACAGATATGTTTTTCAACTATTACTAATTTTGTTAATTTTTTTAAAAATTTAAATTGTAACTTTATTGAACAAGAATTGAAAAAATATAGAAAAAGTTTTAGTCAAAAGAAAACGTAATTGCTTTCGGATGAAAATTGTTGTTTTGTTTTATTATTTAACCTCAAAATATATCTGCTTTGGGCTCCACCAGTCAATTCTAAATGATCGATACACCACTAATATTACACAAATAACAAAAAAAGGAAGGCGTAGTCTGACTACATGAAGTGAACTTTAATGATAATGTGATTAGTTAAGAAACTCCACAGATAAATATTCAGGCATTAGGTGAATAAAACTACACTAACATAAAATATAAATTGTTTGGCTGAAAATTTTGTTGGCCAACATAGAAAACAATTTCTTTTTTTTTTTTTATAAAATTTGATTTTATTATTTAATATAGTTTCCTGCGAGAGTGATACAATGATTATAGTGGTTATAAAATTATTCGATTTTTGTAGTATGATTTGTCTCTAGCCTCAATTTCGGTGATTACCTCTTCATCGGCGCTAAATTTCTTTCCAGTGAGCATTCTCTTGAGATCTGAGGACAGAAAAAAGTCGCTGTGGGCCAGATCTGGAGAATGCTGTGGATGCGGAAGCAATTCAAAGCACAATTCATGAAATTTTACCATCGGTTTCTTTGATTTATGACACGGTGCATTGTCTTGATGAAAAAGCACTTTCTTCTTATTCAACTGAGGACGTTATTCCGCGTTTTGGTCCTTCAAATGCTCCGATAACACTATGTAATAGTTGCTGTTGATGGTTATTCCCTTTTCAAGATAGTTGATAAACATTGTACCATGCGCATCCCAAAATACTAATGCCACATCCATGCCAGCCGACGGTTGCTTCTTTCCACGCTTTGATGTTGGTTCATCAGGTGCAGTCCACTAGTCTGAGTGTCGATTGGACTCCGATGTGAAATCATGGAGCCATGTTTCATCCATTGTTACATATCGACGCTAAAATCGATAGAACAGCTCCAAACACAGCTCAGAATTATCAATTCATTGTTGTTTTTGAACGATTCTGAGCTCGCGCGGCACCACAGTCTCAGCTATCTCGATCAACTTCACTTTACAATCATGCAAAATTATTTTGTGGACTTTTTTTATGCTTCCGTCAGTAACAGCCTCTTAGGGGCGTCCACTACATGCATCGTCCTCAGTGCTCAGTGCCCAGGTTCAGAGTCCGAATAATGTTTATCAAGCCTTCAGCAGTTTTTTATTCTTTCCAAAAAGCAATGCTTTACTATCACACGAAATTCCTTTTTATTCACTTTTTTTTTTTTTTTTCAAACTAACAAAAGTTGCTTCATTCAAATGGCTCTCACAAACTAATTGCCCGACAACTGTCAAATTTATACACGTATCTATTGAAGGTTAGGGCTAACTAAAAATCATATGGATTTGGATGTGTCAGCCTATGAACTTTTCAGCCCACCCAATACTCACAAGTGCATAAAATTTAATGTTCATAAAACGAGAACTAACACTTTTCCAAACATGCAACAGTAATGATTCAATGAATTTCGAAAAACAATTTTAAAAATTTAAAAGGTTGTATTAGAATAGAGTTATAACACTTTTTGATACTACAGACTTATCACTGCACCGGTGACGGAAAAACATTTATAATAAATCACACCACATCATTTATTTGCTGAGATCCGTGTTGGCCTATTTTCACCCAACATGGCACAATTTAAGATATTTTTTAAAAATATTAATTCGTCTTTACAGGGTATATTTAATTCTTAATGTGCCCTAGTTATTTCTGTGTAACATTGTTAATTCTTCTAACATTTAATTTGGAATACTTGTAATTTTGTTTATAATGTCTGAACTATTAAAACTTACTATTGGATCAGATAACTATTCTATTTTACAAAATATAATTGTAGTTTCAACCATTTATCTGATTTTCTTGTCGTTAGCTTGGTGCCTGTCATTGGAAATAGTTAATCAACATGAAAAGTAAAAAAAAAACTTTTAACACCTCTTACTAAAAATTTCAAGCATTTTAATTTGTTTTTCCTCAGATGTAGTATCAACAATTAGTTAACTATTGAAATATATATGTTTTTTTTTTCAACAGAATGCTTGGCCTGGATGGATCCTAACGGAAATGCTATGCACGAAAGATGTCCTCTTAGGATTACCTACAAACCAATAGTAAGATGTACCCTACAATTAAAGCAGTATGTATAATATTGTAATCTAAACTTTCTGGTGTTGCATTAACCAGGAATCCAGTTATTCGAGCAAAGAATCGACATTTCATTATATAT
>NW_027112419.1:976722-984407 GCF_000696795.3 Halyomorpha halys | reverse complement strand
TTTTTTAAAAAAGTCCAAAACACAAGACAAAAAAAAAAAAACACAAACTACGAGTAAGTAACCTAACACGACAACAAATAAACCGGTGACAAGCTCAGCTGGTCTGTTGCGTGACGTCATTCTCCATTTAACAGACCTAGTAACAGACTCTCAGCCATGTTACATGTTATATCGTTTTAACTTGGTAAAAGAAGGAAATATTTCTCCATTTAACATAAGTTTTTCCAATTAACACGCTTTAACATGTTAAACTAAAGATCATGAATACCCCTATTGACAGCATACTTGCATGTATAGTAGTTTCTGATTATACCTTATATTGATATTCATTTTTATTGTAAACAATAACATGATAAGTATACATATAATATCTATTTAATTTTCTGTTACAGATTGTGCCTGGTTTAGTATACCGAACTATCATCACGGGAGGTTTTCTTCAGTTGATGATGACCAATGACCAATTAGCATGCGTTCGATTCAACAATATGATTGTAACATTTTTAAATATTTTTAATGTTATTTTATTGTCCCGATTTCAAAAAACAAATACATTTATAATAAAACAACTAAAGTTATTATTTTTAGAGATATATAACTACAAACTCAATCACTTCCACAGAAGTACTACGAGGACCAACGGCAAGAGGCCATAGATTACCTCAAGAAGGAAGCAGGAAAAGTGACCTGCAAGAGATTAGTCGTACCACAAGAAGAGTTTCTACAATGGATGACCAAAGGTTGCATTGATTTGGATACGTATGTTGTATTGAGGTATGTTTTGAAAATGATTGAAAATTTGACTGTAGTTATCAAAAACAATGCTTAGTTATCTAAAGGTCGAGTTGATTGGAAGTTTTCGAGCTCTTGCAAAATGCAAGAACCATAATCATGAATGATCCTTTTTGATCAATTTTCTATTACATGGTGTGGAGAGTGGTACAATTACGCTACTGTGGGGAATACCACAATCCCCTATTTTTGTTCTGAATTATTTTTCTCAGCAAATAAGGCAATGCTGTTCCAGAGCTCAATAAGAAAAAAAAAGTAACTTATATCTTCCCAAGTTTTGATAACTTTAAATAACCAAAATTCGTTAGTCTGCCAGCTGTAGTTAGAGGGAATAAAAAATGGCGGCTGTTTCAAAGCTTAAAAACTTTTTATTCGGAGCTCAATATCGTTAACACTAACGAAAACACTATAAAACCTGATAAAACATCATTTAAAGTTTTGAAAACTTACTTAAATATAAGCCCTAACAAAGCTTTTTACGTTCAATATTTTCTTAGATAAAGTATATTTTTAAAAATAAAAACAACATGTTTTATGCACTGAAAAATTAGTACTTTATTGAAGGAAATCTGCATCTCAGGAACAATGGGACGTAAAGATTGTCTATTAGCTAGTTTAATTTATTAGTAATAATGATCAAGTAGTTTATGACGTGTATCTCAGTAGGACAAGTTGTTTTTATGATATTAGCTAAAATATATTCATTTCTACCTGATCGGAAATCATGGCATAAGAAAAAAATCATATTCATATGCGAACATCATAAAAACTACCACCCCTACGAATATAAACGTAATAAACTACTTTATAGTACAATAAACTAGCATTAATTTGAGAGGTGGCAGACATCTTTACGTTGAATAGTATAGTTTATCATTTATTCACTTTATGAGATATAGTTTTTCATAAATCAAAATTTTTTCCAAACAACAATAAATCATACTGTTAATTTAATTTATTTTGGCATAGATCATGAAAACTACTACTGCTACGAAGATAAAAGTCAAAAACTACTTGATAGCACATTAAAACTAGCTTTGATTTGAGTACTAATAGACGTCTGTACATCAAATGGTTCCTTAGATAAAGATATTCCTACAATAAATTTATTAACTACTGATTTTTCCGTATATCTTTTATGAAATGTTGCTTTTTAAATAACTGTATCTCGGGAACTATTGAACGTAAATGATGCTATCTTAGGTTTTCTGGTGTTTTTGGTAGTTTTAAAGATACAGAGCTCCGAATGAAAAATTAATTTTTTTTTAACGTTTTTGAAACAGCCTCCATTTTTCATTCCCCCTAACTATGCTTGGCATACTCATCAATTTCGACTAGTAATTATACATAGTTTTCATTAATATAATTAATAATTGGAAGAAATAACTGCCTTTTTTCTCCTCTTGTGCCTTGTTCTATCAAGGCTGTAAAAACATTGTCATAGCAACACCTAAATTTGTGAACAGTCAATGTAAATTTGTATTGGTATTTTTTTATTATTTAGTTCTGCACAAATTTTGAAACTAATTTTTATTCATTTCTCGTTTTTATCTTAGGTACTATCTAATTAGTATGAGTAATTATTACTAGTATTTCCTGAATCCTAAGATTTGGCGTATTGTTTGATATTTTTTTAATAATTTTTATTGGATGTTTTGAAATAATCTACAACTATTGGCTGTTTCATCCTTCAGAAAAATATTTTAGGGCTCATATTTTAGGAAATTTATTCTTCTTTAAATGATGTTTTATCAGGTTTTCTATTATTGTAGATAATTTTAAAGATATAGAGCTCCAAATGAATTTTTTTTTTACTTATTGAAACAGCCAATATTTTTTACTTCTCCTGACTATCGTGGGCAGGGATCAATTTTAAATTGTAATTATACCTAGTTTAAATTATAGTAATACAAAAATGGAGTGAAATAACTGATTTTTTATTATTAGTATTTTTACCCGGCTCTTGTAATTAAAATTGTTGAGCTTCTGGCAATACCATTATAATTGTTGAGTTTAGTTCATACGCAATATCTGTATTTGTTAAAATCTCTACTAAATAGGGATGAAGGGATCATAACTTTTTACAAGTATGAAAATTTCGTATACATTGGTCGACAAGTTACTAATAGTGTTTTTAGTATAAAATAATAATTCTTTTAACGAGATTGTACCATTTACGGTATGTCCTATGTACGGATGATAAATCTGTTGGCCAGGACAGTTTCTTCACTAGTTTGAAATTGATTATTCAACACGCCAATATTTAATTAACTCTTCTTTGAAGGGACTGTGTCTTGAAAAAGAGTTACAAGAAGAGGATGGCTCTTAGGAAGGAGCTAAACTTGGCAAAGACGATGCTGGCCCCGGTCGGTAAAGCAACTTCAGCTCTCATAGATAAAGTTGACATTAAAGACTTCTCTACGACCCCGATTCCTCCACCGCTCCTGAAGGAATCGATAATCCCAGAAGTTCCCAATGAAGTCCCAATTACCAAAAATAGCTTACAGTTTGTGTGCAACGTAAGTTTACTTTATTATTGGTTAATGTTATCAAACAGGTATGACCATTAAATATAATTTAAATGCAAACTTCTTTTAATGCTTCCTTTTAACTATTTTTATTTTCCTCCAATATTGCAGCACTTACGCTTAGAGATTGCAATACCGAATATACCGGTATTTTACTCAAAATTTGTACAATTTTTATTCACAAGTTATAGACCGTTTTTTCTGTACTTACTGGAAATTTTTTAAATTGTCTTCACATGTTATGGGGTCGCCAATATAGCAAAATAATTGAAGTTTTAAATCCATATACATTTAAAAACGAACCATGATACAAATTTGTTAAAGAGGAAAGAATCTAATCGCGATAAAGATACAAATTTAGGCACAGTTTCTCAGCCCAAGCCATCGGGAATTTTAGATTATTTTGAAAAAGTGATCTAGATCTAACTACTAGGATAAAGTATATCGCGCTATATATTATACATTTCCACGGATGGTAATTTTTGCACAAAATTACGTTCCAGGCTAAATGGCTGTACAATTGACGCATTATATTTTTTAACATCGCGTTTCAAAAATTTGATATAGCACCATAAACTGTGTAGTAATATGTACACTTGTTTAAACTTAAATACATACTGGTACTGGTATTTGGTGGGGGAAAGATGTGCGGAAAAATGGGTCTAGTGGTTTCTTTTTGCCAACCCCTGACGGCTACATGGGTTGCCGTCGCGTACTAACCAAGGTGGGAGTGTCAAGATTCATTCTTCGGGACCGCCAAAAAATGAATGTTAACTGCCCCAGATGGGAATCGAATCCACAACGTTCCGAACCGAGCGCACTGGTACCTACCCCCAACTCGCAAGGCCATCACGTCCCTAATTTAAATACGAAATATATTCCTTTTTTTCGGCCATTTGGAGTCCTATACTGCCTAACTATGGTTGGGGCCAAGTTTTTCATTTTGTTCGAGCAGCACCAAAAAAAAAAAGTCAACGCCCCAGGCCGGATTCGAACCGGTACCGCCAGCAATCTCAAATTGATTAGACTAGGCCTAACCAACTAAGTTGCCGGGGGCTCCAACATGTTCCTTGTTCCTTAACTTTTTTTGTGATTCTTTATATGCTGTTATAATTTATAAGTTACAAATTTTTTTTATATTTACTCTCTTTAATAAAACTTACTCTCTTTAATAAAACTATCAAATTCCTACTACCGGTATTAAGATCTAAAAATGCCGAATACCCGTCTTGAACTTAAACATAATGTATCAAGTTTAAATTTATGTTTTATTTAAAGCTATTATGTCATATCGAATTACCGGCAATTATCCTTATATTTCAATTATTTTAGTCTTCAACACTTTATTATTAGCTTATTTTTTATCATACTTATACTAACAAAACATTTTCACCTTCACAAGCTGTTAATGAAACTGCACTATTAATAGTCTGTATTAAGAACAAATTCCAAACTTGGATACATCAATGGTTGATTTCTTTTTTTTTTTTTTACTTATTTGATAATGGTCTAAGGGCTGAAATGTTGTAGAAAAATAAAAAAAGCTGAGAAAAAGGATTAAAAGAAGTTTGTGTTTTAAATTAATTACCTAGCCTCAAACAAGAAATTAATATATAACACATTAATGTACTAATTAAATTTAATATTATACGATATACACAATTTAATTTTACTCACTCTTGATAAGATGACATCAGGTCTATCTACACGACTTTTCTTACTCTCTTGGTTTCAAAACCCAACGCGACATTGTCTGCTGCATCTTCGCTAATATTGGTTAGATTATGATTTTTAAAAATTACTTATTAATCTATGAGATACATATTTACTTTTCTTACCACTTAAGTAAGAAAAGTATTATAACCAGAGCGAATTTCCGTTATGCAATTCTCAACCGATCTATACGTTTTAGAGCAACGTGAGTTCAAAAAAAATTTTTTGACAATTGGTCTCTTGGTGACACGATTATCTATTGTAGGGTTTCGGCTACTGATTCCTATGCACCATAATCTGAGCCATAACAAATAAGATTTTTTTTAGTATTGACCCTAAATTTAATATGTCTAGTTTAAATTATTTATCTCAAAAATTTGACTAATATTACGCTCAATTATAATTGTATGATATATATGTTTATACCATTCGATCCGTTGGTAAATAACATGTAATATTCAAATTTTTGGTAACTCAATCATTTTACCTTACAAATTACTATCTACGGTTTTATTATTTTAAGTTTATTGATGTAAAAATTATGTTTGATATTGCAGTAATACATTCTTTACAATTTAATTGATAAATAACATCAGTTTTATATAGCATATCATTTTCATCTTTATTGATGCTGTGCAAATTTTGTTATTTATTAATTTTTTTCTAAATTTTAAATTCTTACAACCATGTCTTTTAAGCATACTAATAATATATCAATATATATTCTTTTTGTTCACAGCAATATGTGCAATGTTTCTAGCATTTAAATATTTAAATAGTATCAGTTTTATGTATTAACTTGGTATTTTATCTATTTTAGCTTATATCTTCAGACTTCTTGTGCCTATCTGAGGACCCCGAAGCCATACCACAGTACAAGCAGGCTCTCTGCGGGATGATGTTCGGTCTCCTTGCGGCCAAATTGGTCTGTACCTTCCTACTGAGGATGATGTCTCCAAAAGAATCTTTATCTATAACTTAGCCAATCAGAGTTAGTGATCAATAAATATTTTTTTATTATCCAAAGAGGGAATTTATACGTAAATTAGCTAGCTGAGGCATTGTAAACCAGCTCAGATCCTTCTAAGATTTCTTTTTGTATAAGGATTTTTTCATACGGAGTAAACGACTTAACCAACAGATAAAAATTTCATCTTATTTATAATTATAGGATTTTTGTCACTATAGTAGATCAGAATCATAAATCAAGGCAACAAATAACAATCCTACAGAATAAGGAAATTGATTTTTTTAATAACTAATAAAAATGAAAATGTGAACCCCACTTTAAACCATGAAGAGAGAAAGTAGTGTTTCTTGAACAACAGTTGCGATTTGAAGATCACGCTCAACCGCAAGATATTTTCTCTGTTAGAGGTACTCACTTTATTGTGGCTAGATGTGCCCCAGGAGGGCTCCTGAACCTACAGGTTTGACTCACGGCTACAATAACAGAATAAATAATTATCTGCCACAGACGAATTGGAATCTTATGTCTCTTCAAACATTAAGTTTGGCTCATCATCTTTCTTCCACAGCAGCAATGGTCGAACGTCACTGGATATTTGATATTGGTTCCTATTGTTCTTTTGAGTAAACAGCCGCTTACAAAAACTTTTTGTTTAGTGTACTCCAAAAAAAATCCAGTGGTGTCAGATCTGGACAGCCTGCAATAACACATATCCAGTGCCGCTCGAAAGCAGATGCTTTGGAAGAAAGTTGCTAAATCAGTCTAATGCTCAAGCTAGACAACAATTGAGATGTTTATATTTAATTAATAAAGTTGTTAGAATACATATTAATTTTTTATTATAATCTAAATAACAATAGAAAACTTTTGGCATTTATTTTTTTTTTTTTTAAGTGGTGTAAAAAATCATTGGTCACACGCCATTTATACTTTATTTAATTTCTCTTACATTTGTTTAATTTAATTATATTTTATTGATTTATTTTTTTGAAATTTTATCATTATTTTCTTTATCTGTTCGATGTTATATTTGTATTAGTAAACCTTTTGATGAAAAAAAACTGAAATACTAATTTTATTGTTTTATCATCATCTCTGAGGGTTTTTGAAATATCCGGGTAAAATCCTAAGCTATTGAGGTGTGGTGTGAAATGTGGGCATTCCTGGAAAATATGGCTAATTCTCAAATTGTTGTTGCAATTCTGGGAATTCGGAGACGTTTTTTTAAAACAAGATAGAAGTGAGTGAGCCTCGTGTGACCTATTCTTAGCCTGGTCAGTACAACCTCCTCCTGGCTTGCGTCCTTTTTAATAATTTTTAGTTTACTACTTGGGCTATCATTTCACAAATATTGTCATTTATCTTTGATTTACTTTTGACGCGAATACCTCCTAAACTAAGCCTTTACAGACATACTCTTATTTGGAATTATTTTTAGTGTTGAGATAATTCTTATTTTCGGTTAGAACACTTAACTCTGATATTTATTTGTGTATATTTTTACGTTGAAAGGAATATGGTCCGGGTGCGGTCAAGAAAAACTCAAATAGTAGAAATATACTAATTTAAGGAGCCAACGTTTCGCCCCACGTTGCAGGGCTTCTTCAGGGCTAAAAAAGATACAAACACATAGTTACAAAAGGAAAACAAAAACCTAAGTGTAAAATAACAGGGGTATAAAA
>NW_027112419.1:955625-970727 GCF_000696795.3 Halyomorpha halys | reverse complement strand
AATAATACAAGAAAGAGATATAAAAATATGATGAAAATTGAAATAATAATACAAGAAAGAGATATAAAAATATGATAATAATAATACTGGAAGATTATTGATTGACCGTGTGTATAGATGAATGGAATATGGTCCGGGTGCAGTACAAAAAAACTCAAATAGTAAATGATTATACTATATTTATTGAGCCAACGTTTCGCCACACGTAGCAGGGCTTCGTAAGGGCTAAAAAAGATACAAACATTTGACATAGTACAAAGCATGCTGGAATGCATTATCACTAAACTGCAAAACTCTAGTGTTATTTCTTTTACTTGGCCCAGTAATTAAGAAATATTTATGTAAATGCTATAAACGTCTTCATTTGTTTTCAATGTTATAGTGTTACTAGTGATAAGAGTTAAGTGGTACTTAATTAAAAGTTTTTAATTTTGTCTTTATAAAACAATATTAATTTTTTATTAATATTGGCTGAAGTTTCCATGTTATAATCAATTTTATAATTGTTTTCTTCTATAGTTTTTATGGTTTTACCGTAATATGTCTTATCATCGGCATCCTTATTGCCAGTTAACCGACTAATTCTATTTCCTACAATGTTTATTCTTTTATGCTTCTTTTTTGTTCTATTTTTTATTTTAATAATTTTCATTAGTCGTTAATATAATTAGCTAAATCTTTTAGCATAAAATAAAGATTATGTCCTTTAAATAGTTTTAAATAATTGTATATTTTGTCTAATTCTATCCCTAAAAGACTAATATTAACAAAAAGTTTATAACTTCTAAGTTATTTACATAATAATGTAGTATCCTTGGTGAGTTAGCAAGATCTGTTATTTTGATAGTTCGAATCTTCTTTATGAGGACTAGAATCATGATCAGAGTTGTGAGCTTGCATAGAGATGTCTTGAGTGACAGAAGTATTTTTCTTTGGTCTTCTCTCATTATCGATTTGAGGGATTTGTTCCCTTTTTCTTTTTACTATAATGTTAAACTTTCTTATTCGGGCTTTGGATTCTTCCATGATTGTTTTTCGAATATTCTTCCTTTTTCCTTCTATAATTTGTGCATATTCGACCAAGTTACTTAGTTACTTTTCTTATTCCTCTTAGATCTTTTCTTCAATTCATCAACATGGGCAGTATTATTTTCGCTATTTTTTATTAATGAGTTATTTTTAGAAGGAGTAGATTTTTCCAGACTATTAATTTTAAGTGTTTGTCCGTGTTCCCTGGTTCTTTTTCTAACCATGATTCTTTTATTCTTTCAACACATTTTTCTCTTTCATCTGCTACTTATACATCATATTTGTTCTGAAGTATTAACCTTTTCTTTTCATTCTTTTTAATGTTTATTTCTGTCTCGTGTGCCATTTTCTTTTTAGCATTTTTGAAATTTGAGTGAGTAATTTATTTATCTTTGTAGAAAAACTCCTTGTCATCTGGTTTTCTCAGCAATGTTGTCACTAACAGTTCTCTTCTTTTGTTATTTTAAATATCATCAGAAACATTATCACCTGTTTCATCAACTGCTTGGATATTTTTTTGCTTCTTCTTAATTTCCTCTGGCTTTGTAAATCATACCTTATATTCTTGATGGTTGGGTATTCAATTGATCTTTTTCTATTCTTTTTATAGGAATTCATTTTTCATTGTTCTTCGTTTCCTCTCTTTATCACTTTTTGATGTCTATGGATTTCTCTTGTTCGCATTAACATACTTGTGCTGCACTGGATTCACAGTAGTATAGTAAGTAAAAGTTGTGATGCGTAAACCACATCTTATTTTTAATATTTGTTATAGGAACTTACAATACCCCTAAAATTACCAACGGAAAAGCTGATAGCAGCTAAGAAGAACGATAGAACAGAACGGAAAGTTTAGATGCTCTGGATTGTACCTAAGGTTGAAATGGAAGTCTTGCAGGCTATGAATTCAAATTGGACCCTGGGGCAATACGTTACTTCTGACATTTGGTCATCGGATTTCCGTGCGGATATGTTTCCTTCTTCCAACCTTATGGTATTTTGGAAAACATCTCAACACCAGAAATAATTTTCGTTAACTGTCGACGTTATACATAGTGTGTATAAATGTGTTTTCTTTATGGATTCTGAAGCATGGAAGGATTTAAAAATGTATTCTTATAATCTTTGAATTATTAAATATTCGGAAAATTAAAAAAAAATATATCCAAAGATTCTTCACTTACTTTCCTCAAAAGCTGTTTACAATTAGAGTCAATACAATTATTTTTCTACCCTCATTACATCGGACGAAATTGTTTATTAAATTACATCATATTATGTGTGAGGACCTGTATAATTAATCCTATTATACACAAGCTTGAGAAAAAATGGAGAATACACTAAAATTGTTTATTATTTAATTTTGAAAATAAACAACTTTTCAAATTGATGTCTTTCCTTTAATAGCTACAACGTTCTAATGACAACTACATTAGTTTTTAAAATTGTATAACAGGTTATAAAAAAAATTAAAATTTGAAAAAACATGTATAATTTTAGCACATAATTCAAAATTTCTTATATGATGTGAATATTTATATTGTTTTATGCTCTGACTATTTATATTAATAGGCTTGAAAAGAAAAGTTCTTTACTATACTGTGTCTGAGGCAACCCAATGAAGTTGCACCACATTTTTAATAAAGTGTTTATCTCTCTATACTTTTATTTATTCTTTCTTGACCTTTATATATTCTCATCTTACTTACAAAATTTTAGTTTTTCGTATATTAATTTTCTATTTTTACGTGTTATTACGTCTCCTGTTCAGTTTAAATGTAATAGTCCATGTTATTTCTTTTATATACATACTTATTTTTATTTCTTTTTTTAATGTGATTCTTTCACTTATATTTAAATTGTTGTTTTTTTTTTAACCCTACCTTAGTTTACTTCTTTGTATCTTATTATCTTTCATTGTCAAAAGATTTTTAATTGTTTTGTATTCTTTTAGCCCTGATGAAGCCCTGTAAAGTAGGGTGGAACATAGGCAAATGTATATTTCTTGTTCCTGTTTGACCGCACCCCCCACCATCTCCTCCATATTCAGAAAAAATAGATCAATTGTTTATATATATATAAAAAAAATTATTATTGGGATAGGCATTGAATTTTAATTAAATTTTAAAGGGAGTATCACCAATTTGTTTTCCGGCTTTTAAATTTTTGTAAATTCGAACTCCAAACTTTCCGTTTTCGTGATAAAGGCCCATAACAAACAATGAATCGGGTATTGAACTGAAAGAAATCCGTTAGTTGTGTTTCCTAATTCCTTTTAGGGCTGGACGTCCCCCAAATAGTGACCCAGGCACGATCTAGATGACAGTATAGGAGGTGACGGCCCAATAGGGAGGAGTACCACATAAACATCACCGCAGGGCTTGATCCACGGATTATCCTGTCTTTGGTAATATCTCTGTTAATTTATCACTATTATCTGTCCTCTATGTCATTCCCTCTGTCGCTAGTGCTCTCTTGTTGATTGCTACCCTTGTCTCGTATTACTGTCGTATGTCTTTGAATCGATTTACGGCCTCTATGATAAAGTGTGTAATGGAATTGGTCCTCTATTATTAAAGGAGAAAAGGGCTTCATCAATACTGTCAGATTTTATTCGTATTAAACAAGAAATTATCATGTCGCTTTGAATGCTTGTTTTTACAGAAGTGAGCAAGGTGGTTAAGCTGTGTGACTCCAAATACTATATCCAAGTTCGGTTGCTTGGACTTTGCTTCTGGCAAAAAATGAATGTTCCGTCACCGTGGTTTGACTCTTAAGCTTTGTATACACTTGCGCTCCGTGTGTCTTTCGAGCATTTGATATTCGTTATTTTTTATTTCCCCCTCTAAAGATCTATTTGACACCCACGAACATTCAATATTTTTTTTTATCTTTACAATTCTTTTTGTTTACACCAGTAAATAATTACAACCAGCAAATGAGGTATACTATTCAGACATATACTATATACTACAATACCCAGTGGGGCATCATCGTGACGCTTAAATAAACTATCTGATCAGCCTAGGAGGTCCCTATTGCTACTCCCCATTCAGCCTACGACGAATTACGTCAGGTATGTTATTATTCGCCATCTGTCGTACAAATTAATTGAAATATTCATGTAATTTATCGTGAATCCATTTGTATCTCATAAGAATGTGGTTCGTTACAGTTTGAATGCGAGGGGCAATCAAATTATCTCAGTCGATAATTTTGCGTTTTACGTTTTTTCTTGACGTGTGGACCACATCATGACCTTCTGTCATAAGTTAGTCCTAAATTAGTCACATAATTTGTTTGTGGTTTAGGGTGATTGTCTACGAAAACTGAAATCCATGTTTTGTGTCGTAGAGTAAATGTGATATGTTGTGGTGAATCCTTATTTTTCATTGTATACTGTCTAGACTATTTTGTAGTAGTAGTATGGCCTGTAAAGGGTCTGTATATGTGTGAGTCGCAGTTGGTATGTTGTCTGATGCTAACTTACTAATATAATTTTATTAAATTATATATATATGTATATATAGTTGAACGTAAAAATCAAAATATAAGACGATGGTCAAGGTTGCGGTCAAAAAAAGAACAAATAGTTTATATATAAATTTTATATAATAGTTATAAACTATTTGTTCTTTTTTTGACCGCAACCCTGACCATCTTCTAATATTTTTATTAAATTATATTTGTAAACAGCTCTCTATGGGGCTCGGAAAATCATACGATATTGATTATGATGAGTGTGTTATTGTTAATTGAGTGTAGAAACCAAAGGAAACTACTATGTCGGAAACTAAGACCTATATAAATTAATAAATTGTTCAGAGCTTATGATGGACATGAAGACGCTAGAAATAAGCTGTCATTATAAAAAGTTTGCTAAAATCAACTTTCTTCTGGCCAGTTATGGATTACGCCTTAGCAACAAAACCATTAAATCCATCTTATTCCTTTTTGTTCTCATATTCTTCTTTTAAAATATCTTCTAGTTTTTATTAAAGTTTCTTTATTCCAATCTATCAGCTTCATTTCCCGTCATGCCAGCCATATTTCCTTCTATGTCTTCATATTTTGGTATAAGCTGAAATGTAATTTGTTTGATTTGGTTATATTAAGTGATATACGATCTTATATATTAAAATTTAATTGAATATATATTAAAATGAATGAAAGTCAATAAAATGTAAAACACAATATTAATAATGATGGGTACTCCGGGTATTAAACCATCCTTAAGACGGTTTTAATCATACTATCTATCTATATCCCACTCCATCTACCTCCCTCTCTCTTTCATTCCCGCTCTCCCACTCACAGTTTTCTGAGTCGTTAAAATTATTGAAGCGTTATTCATAAATTTCTTGTACGTAGATACCTTTTATTATATATATAGAAATGAATGATACTATTGGAAATTAATGTATATAATGACAATTAACTTTAGAACTAAACAAAATACGAATATTCATTAACAAAATAAAATATATATCTTATTTCTTGCTAGTTAATTTTATATTAAGCGTAAACAATGTTGTAAGGAGTCAGCAGACATGATGTTCCCTCATGTGAATTCGATGAAAGGTTCCCTTCGGTACCAGGGTGCCGGGTGTACCCTTCAATTGACTCCACTGTTTTAATTTATCGGAAGACATGGTCAGGACTATTGATTATCAACAGAATGTCAATATACTCATGGTGAATGCATTATATTAATTTTATTAACACATCAAAGCAATAAATTCGGCCCTTAGCACTATTCTGACCACATAGCTTAATTTTTGATTTAATAATTTTACCCCATATTTTGAGGGGTTTTATCTAGTAAGTTCTGCAATTATTTTTTTTTAACATAAATTAAATATTCAAAAAAAAAAAATATTTTAATGGATTTTCATCTCAAGCAAAAACAAAATTTTCAACATAGTGTGCTTTTATCCCATAAATTAATTTGCAATATTAGTCCCTTCAAGCCTTTGATAGTTTAAACAACAGAAAATGATTAAAAATGGTTCCTTTCGTTTGAACAATGAAAGAAGGCCGGTGAGTGAAGAAACTCTCCATCGCCATGCTTTTAGCAAAATGAAAACATTGGATTTGTTTTCTAAAAGAGAGCGCTAGTTACGCTGATAATTACCGAAGAGTTGATTAGTAGAAAAGAATTATTCGATTCATTTTCTAATTAATTGCATAAAGTAAATTCTAAAACTCGAAGGCACCAATCATGTTTCAATTGAAATTGAAATTTCACTCGTTCTAAAGTCGATTTTAATAAACCCTATTTCAGTATTGGTAGATTGGAATTCACTACTTTCTTTCTTAAGTTCTCGCTTTAGCTCAATCCCTATCTAGCTTCACTCATCCCTACAATCCTCACGGAAGATCCGAACAGAAATGCTCAGAGAGCTATTATAAATAATTATATTGGAGTTATGGCAATGGCCAAATTTTCCTCTCAAGTCCTGAGCGTCAGTGGCTAGGGCCCTTGCTCAGCCTTCAGTGGCTTTCGATGCCATTGAGGCGGTTGAAAGCTAAGCGCCGGGAACCTCCAGAGTCCAGCTTTCACCTTCATCATTTTGGAATTAGCTTGTTTTTGAATGCCCGAGCTGAATGTAAATATCCTATATGGTAATAAATTTGTTTAAGGTGTTATTTTACTTTAAGTTAAATTTTTTTTTTTTCTATTTTGTAATCATTTTTATTTATTTATGTAAATATGGTGTGGATGTGATTTCTTTTACCTGACCCCTGAACATGTATGACAGAATGTAATAATTCACAATAAAGGGAACAAAATTGTCCCTTAAGTCCCATTATGACTTAATTTTACTACAATTGAACAATTTTTATTTCTGGATTGAAACTTTCTAAAAAAATTAACTGTTCTTAATACCAAAACGATCTAATCTTTTATTTTTTCTGGCAGAAAGTTAGCCATCTTGAAATTCAGTACTCGATAATAAGTTTTGTTGCTTTCTATAATTGGGTTTTATATTTTATAGACAATTAATAATTCATATTATTATTATGCTCAATACTGAAATCATTATGGGCCTACAGAGCAGAACTGTAGGTTTCACCACAAGTTACACTTACAAAAATATCTATACAGTCAAAATACTTAAAACCATTTTTTTTTAAAAGCTAAACAGCTTATTATAGTATTATAAACAGCTAATTAAAGAGAAACAAGAGAGAAATTTATGCGACTCGTGGCAGCACCAATCATAGCTAAATTTTCTTAAAGATAAAGAACTTCCCAAATAAGTAAACATTTTTTTTCCAAATCAGTAATATCATTCTTTGACATTAGCTATATTTTGAATTGTATCTGTTATACCAACACTAAAAGCCCGCTAGTATACAGTCACCTGTAAAAGTTAATTTTTAAAATGCATAAGTGACATGTTTTCACTCAACAGCAATCAAATTATAAAAAATAATTGAACATTAGACAGTCCCTTCTTTGAAAAATAAAAATAAATTATACATTAATTTGTTTCCTGTCCTACTTTATGAATTTTTTCAATCATACCTGATGTGATAAGATGGGATTAAAAATGTATAGGAAAAAAAATTAATAAATTTTACTGAAAATTCTTCCGTTTACCCATACCACTCTTATAAAAATACATAATCCTACAATACTTAAATTTCTCATATGGAACTATTATTGAAGCATACTAGTTCAACCTATAACTTATTCCGTATTACCAGGAAATCTGATCTTATAAGATGTAAAAGTTTGGTCGTTTTTATTTAGTTGTTTCAATCCTTCTAATTATGGAGTGAACTCACCATATTTTACTTAGTGATCTCCTAATATCCTTTAGATTACAATTTTTCTAGCAACCTCATTTGTCTGTTCTGTCTTGGTTCTTGTCGGCTCTTGAGGTATGCACTTTTTTTCCCACTTTCATGTCATACTGACATATGGGGAGGGGTCTAAGATTTAGGTAACCAACCTATTCTAACCTGAGTTGAAGGTTTAAGCTTTTGTTCTGTGAGACTGCGGTGAAGTAAAAGTCAATCTGCCCTCGCCGAAATCGAACCGGTACCGTTGCAGGTGAGAGGTTGCTAAGATGACGTCGTAACTCCCTTGCCTACTGCTACCTCTTAAGGTATGGACTATCTTGAACTTCCTGATGTTGTCAGTTCTAGCTCTCTGATCCAAATATCACTTATCTATTTCTTCCCATACAGAAAAAAACCCATGAAAAATTTCCTTCCTTTATTAAAAAAAAATTTTACAGATTTTACGACTACTTTTTCGCAACTACCAAGACGCTGGAGGCTAAGAACTGTGGTTTTCTTAGGTTTTGCCTAACCTCGACTATGGTTTTTAAGATTTTTCCACCGCTAATATGTCCATTATATAAAACAATTAAAGAAAGTATAAAAAAAATACGTTTTCTTTCATTGTCTTATTAGTATCTAAAGCAAGCTCTACTTTAATAATGTGGCTTTGAATGAAAAGAGGGCGCAGAAGATCCGTCAAATGCTCTGAAAGGTATTTAAATTCCCAAGTTTCTATCTTAGATGACACTAATAGATGGAAACACAGAGGTGTAATTACATAAATAGAATTATGTAAATTCAGTTCGGGCAATCTGAGTTCGAGAACAGGCTATGACTGGCTTAATGGGCCTCTAATATAATCTAGGCACGTGGCAGTTATTTAAGTTGAGAGCATCGGTTAGTCACGACTGCTGAACACCGCATAGCTCTCAATGCTTCGTAGAGTTCCTTGACTACTCATTTACTAAACCAATAACAAGAAACTAAATTCTTCAATGAAATAATAAAATATAGCACACACACGGATCAATGCTAGTAGATATATTTAGAGTTGACAAGGATATTAAAATAAGTCAGAGAATAGCCGTAATATCGAAAGCGTTTCACACCTTGCAAAACATTCTGAAATTGTCATGGTTCTTCCACTAAAGTAGAGTAGATTAAAAGAACTATGTTTTTTTTTTATATATATATTCATTTATTGATAATATTACAATCTGCCACAAACATGGGTAATGAGTAATAATGGTAACTGTACATATTCATACAAAAAATAATAATGAATAAAATAAAATAAATAATTAAATAAATATAAAATATAAAAATAAATAGAGTAAATCTCTAAATCTATATAAACAGGAAAATAAATAAATAAAATTAATGTAATCAAAATGAGTGAAGTAATTATATACAGTATTTACAATCACGACCTGAGGATCCTTGAACCTACTCTATTTTCTTCCATCACGTATACATTTTTCGCAAATTCCGGATATCTAATACCAGATTTGCTGCACGATAATTTTCAAAGCACCTAGGATATTTAACCGCTACCCTGTAAATTTTTTTTACATCAATCAACAAAAAAAATTGAAATATTTCTCACTAGCCAAAAAGTATTAGCAAATTTTCCTAACTTAAACTATGTATTACTCCTATATACTTTGACCAAATTCATATATTCGTAATTTTCGAAAGAGTTATAGGTTCGAAGGTAATAAAAAGTGACTTGACATATAGTTAAGCAATGTATTTGAACATTGGTTTATATTTCAAATTTAAATTGATCTATTAGGCTCCGATTTGTGGCATCTGGTATAATTTAAAGTCTTATTATTGATGCTATTAAAATTTAAAGTTGATGAGTTGAATATCCAAGGTGCGATTTTCTTGATTTCAATGCAATATAATAGGATATATATATTATGAATTTTCAAGAAATATTTATGTAAGGCAAAAAAAGAAGATACTTCTCAGTTTCACACCAAAAAAAATAGAGATCCACTTAAATTATCTGAATTTGAATATCTGAGTTTAGTGGCTCAAAGTATTCATTGTTTCGGAACAATTTGGGCTTAAAATATTTTATTATATTATCGACTTTTCTTTCGTTTCATATCACAACATTTTTAGTTCATAATCATATTAAAATATAAATTGCCAATACTTACAACATTAAAATAAAACTTATTTAAATTAAAAAAAAAAACGGCAACAGAGATAATCCTCATTTTCCAAAGACGAAATGTACTAATGAGCAAAGATCATTTTCAACTCGATGTAGTTTGGTGATTGCAAATTAAGTAGTACAGACAACAGACTAGATTCTTAAAAAAAAGAGACTTCTAGCGTCATTATCATGACACACTATCCCATGGTGCCAATCACATATACAATATATATCTTTCAAATTTATCAATCAAATACTTGAAATATTGAAGTATTACTTGAAAATATATTATCAATAAATTATTTGAGCTATTGTATAAAAAAAACTGGGCCTGTCCGGGATTTGAACCCGGGACCTCTCGCACCCGAAGCGAGAATCATACCCCTAGACCAACAGGCCATGAATTGTTTAATAATTCAGACAATATTCTGTCTCTATTAACAATTTTTAACAAACAATTGCAGCACGAAAGCTTTAAATCTAAAATACCACTCTCCGACAACCATAATCAAACCAGATTTCTGCAGGCTGCAATACCTCAATACCTACCTTTTAAAAATTATAATAATCTTATAAATTATAATAATTTTATTTATTTGTTTATGGGGCAACCCCCGTACAAATAGAGTTAGCCTGTGAAATACATGAAATAGAAAGTCAATTGTAGTAATTTTACAAAAATGATGAGTTAAAGATCTTTTATATGAACTAATAACAAACAATATACCCAAGCTGGGCTATCTACATTCGTTAGAATAAAATAGTGAAACAAAAACGTCACTTCATATTTAATAATATTAAAAAACAAAAAAAGAGAGAAAAAAAACTTATACCTCCTATTGGGATGGTGTCCAAGCTCTAAGCAAAAGGTTTTTTTGGGTTACATATATAAAAAACAGTTTGAGATTTAATCCTGAGGGTACAGACAGAAATTCAAACAGCTGATTTCGGCTAATATCGCTTAGCGTCGAAAAATGCAAACAATCCTCCAGGGCCGTTTCATCACAAGCTGGACAAAGCTTCTGTGGGTCCAAAGTATATTTGTGTAGACCGACATTTAGATTAATTGCATATTTACCGGAAAGTCGTAATTGGGTATTCTCAAGTGAGTTATTGGATAACTTATTTTTAGGTAGCTTTGAGGGGTATCCGTTTTAATGAAGACCCTACCACACCACTGGTTATAGTATAAATAATAATTTGTTATTATAATAATTTTATTCCTTCACCAATCTTACAATATTTAATTTTAAAATTTATTTTCAGGAAGTCCTCGCTAAGACCGAATTGCTTGCTTTAAATCAACACCATTGTATTGCGGAATTCAGGACTTAACATCAAGGAAGCTCTCCGGATCTGCCGAGATGACATCCCAGGGGTAGAAGGTACCATTTGGGAATAGCTTAAGGCTGGGGAAGGAGATGGGTAAGTGGGACTGTAGGACCTCTTAGCGCAAAACTGTTCGATATCACCTTATCTCTACCACTAGGAGAATCCGGTACTTAGCTATAGCTGAGTACGTGATACGACTTAGGTCTAACATGCTTTTAGTTCCTTCAAATAACAGTCAATCAATGTATAATTACATAAAAATAAATAAAAGTAAATCATAGAGGCTTATTACATTTAATATTTTTTTGAAGTACCATGCTCTCAGGCTTTTGAAATGGGGTAGAGCTTTGTTGAAGATTTGAAATCTTGTTCAAATTAGATAATTATATTTTTTTTATTACCAGATCGGCCTGGTGCGCCCTAGATGGTTAGTGCAACAGTTTGTTAGTTTTTTTAACAGTTAATTATGGGTCGTATAGTCTTGTGCAAAAACAACCTTAACTATTTATGATGCTATAACCACTGAACAATTATAAATAATAAAGATCAATCATAAAAAAAGATAAAAATGATAATCATTATATAATTAAATGAATATAAAAAACAAGAGAAAAAACATATTTATAGAATTAATAAAATAAATAATTGACTTCTACCGAAAAAAGTAATTTTAGAAAAAAATATAATAATAAAATATTTTAATTATAATTATAAATGTTTTATTAAAAAAGTAATTTTTTTTCCGCCCACTTAGCAACGTATTATTTCACTTCTTAAATATTTTATTACACATTTGTCGTCGCCCTCTTATATACGTTTTCTCTTTTCAACTGTTATTAAATACCCGTGTAACTTTGGCATCTTCCGGTACTTCGTCATCCTTGTACATATATATATTTTCAATATGCTCACCCAGGATGATGACCCATCTCCTCTCCTTCTTTCCAGCAATTTTAGTCCGTCCGCTTCATCTCGGCAACCAGTGTAATTTCCCGTCTCTCCCCGGCTCTAGTCCGTCCGCTTCATCTCGGCAACTAGAGCTGCACCTAGCCTTATCAGCTTACTGGTCCGTCCGCTTCATCTCGGCAACTAGTAAGCTGGCTCCTATCTTGACAGTTCTAGTCCGTCCGCTTCATCTCGGCAACTAGGACTGTTACTCTACCTCAGACTCTCTCACCTAGACCTCCTTTACCTGAGTCAGTGTCCAGGGTTCATCCTCTGGCACGGCCTACCTTTCTTACCTATTATTGAATACGCCTTGCCGAGGCCTTCTGTAAAGTGGATATCAGGCTGGAGAACCGCCTAAGACCAGACAACTCCGACAGGTCCTTCGGTCAGAATAGAATTTAAACTAAAATTATCAATTTTGTGGTGTTTTTCCGCTAAGAGAACAATCTCATATATCGAATTCATTCTAATTTGATTAAAAGTGTACCGCTAGAGGCACCTAACACTTGATTGTGCTATAAAATTAAATTAAACTTTCACAATGGCATTAAATTGCATTTCTCGTACATATAGTTAAAAATTATAAATAAAATATATTGGAAGGAAAATATAAGATATTTCAAACAGTACAAAATTAGATTATTATTAAAAGATTATATTTTCTTTATCAATACAGTATATCATAGGGTAAATAAAGTTTTTATCAACATTATGATTAACAGATTTAGATCCTAGATTAATATGGATTGATTCTTATATAAGCCGTTTTTTATAGTTGGAGACTGTAGCTAACAGAAGATTAGTCAAAGCTAAAAGAATGATTTAGGGTCAAGGCGTGCTCAGAATGTTTGAAAGTGACCTGACTACGATTTTTGTTGGAAACTACGGTTTATACCGTACACTTTATTCTTCCTGATACCTCATATTGCTTTATTATTTATATAGATGCATATATTTATATAGAATGGCTATTTATATTTAGAAGGTGTGAATATAGTAAATAGATATGTTTACATACCCAAAATAGGAATAATAACGAATACATATCTTACACAATAAAGCCGCAACCAATGTATCTAAAACTTAAAGTGGTCGGAGAAAGAAGTTGTTGTGTTGTAGTGCCACTACTGAGTTTTTTATTTATAAACCGTTGTCATGTGATAATGATAAACACATTTACTTGTAGCTAATAATAAATAAATAAAAATATTATTTTAACCTCAATTAATTTTTACAAATAAGATTATTGATTACAATAGATTGTTAATATATAAACCTTTTATTTTTCACATAATTTATTTATTTCATGGATAATTTAAACAGTAGATAAAATGAGCAGTAGAGCGCCAATATAAAGATACTTACTTCTCCCTCATTTTTAGCAGGAAAACAGGCGAAAAGTAATTGATATGTTTCATTAAGATATAAAAACTCTGTCAAAGTATTGAAAAAAGAAGCTGACACCCCTAAAATGTACATTATATATATATATATAAAATTACTTATTGCGAAATTAGTTTATTTGAACTGTTTTCGTATTCTCTCTATTCTGTGTTCCTACATCTCTTGACTGAGTTTGATTTTTCTTAAGCTCCGGAACATAATCCTGGCAAAGTAGTCTTGGAACTGTTTTCAATCAGTTAGAAAGCTTTAACTCTTAGATTCTGTTTTCTACTCCATAAATGTAAGTTTTATCGAAAAGTAGTCTTTGGCCAAAGCAACCCACATAAACGGGGTTTAAGAGGGGCTTTAAAACAGAAATTAGAGATAGGATTCTTTAATTTTTTAAAAGGCAAGTGGATCTTGATAAGGGGAGTCTGAATTTTAACTACTGGTTTATTCATAAGAAGTCTCAGCATCAACTTTATGTTTGCCTTTCCTCTAATTACTTTCCCAGCAAAAGCCACGTTCTTGTTTTCCCAAAGGAGTTCAGTAAACCAAGGAAATTTTAAACAATTTTACTGCCTCTTAATTGTAAGTTCAGTAAGGCCCTGGAGGTAAGTAATATTATACTAATACACATCCTCTAAAACATCTTCGGTTAGAAATTATTTGCAATTTTTTTTTTTATCACAGTTCATTTAATATTGTCAGCTTACTTTTTTCCTATGAGGAGAGAAATACTTTATATGATTGACCATGCAGCTGGAATATGGAATAATTTGGTTTCTATAGTATACAGCATAATCGGTCTTATTAGATAAAATATAAACACTAACAGGTAATTAACAAAGATAGATTATTTATAACAAAATTTTTATTTTTTAATTAAATTACATCATATTAGATTTTTTTTGTTCTTAAAAGTATTTATTTTATCATCTATATTCCACTGTAGCAAATCTCATATTTCTCGTTTCTAGTAATCCGTTACAAATATTCAACGGATATTGTTGAGTATGCAAATATAAAAAATAAAAAGAACCGAAATTGTGAATAAATGAAAATAAAGAAATATATTAAATTAAAATAAAATAGTGATATTAGGAGCTATATATAAAAAAGTAATAATAATAAGTTAAAAGAAGTTTTTAGTTTATCTTTGTACGATTTTCAATTTTTTTTTTAGCAGTCTTTACTGTACCGTTCATATTAAATGAAAATTTGTAATAAATACAAAAAAAAAAAATAAAACTGTTTAAATTATCCATCAAATAAATAAATTATGTGACAAATAAAAGGTTAATACATTAACAATCTATTTTAATCAACAATCTTCTTTGTAAAAACTATATGTGGTTAAAATAATATTTTTATTTATTTATTATTAGTTACAACAATTTCTATTCTCTGTTTTCGCTCCCCATTGAGTTGGAGTGTTGTAAATA